>NW_024096445.1:0-107525 GCF_016545825.1 Eucalyptus grandis
AAATAATAATATTGACAATCATATCATCCAATCAATCAGATCGACTTAACGATCAATTGACTCGGTCGATTACATGTCATCAAGACCATCACATGGTCATCCCGACTCTTCATTCTTGACACTGAATCACGGCCCTATAGGCATAATTTATTTTTAGTGGAATCACGGCCCCACTCGGCAATTTTCTCAACTTGGTGGCATCACGGCCCCACCTGGCAATTTTCTCAACTTGGTGGCATCACGGCCCCACCTGGCAATTTTCTCAACTTGGTGGCATCATGGCCCCACCTGGCAATCTTTAATCCAACTCACAACCTCACACAGTTACTTTCCTTTCAAGTACCGACATTTTCCCAATTTTGGGATAAATTCCCATATTCACCAATTTCACTCAATTTCACAATCCCGATACTCAAATAAATAAACAGAAAGCACCATTGGAGTCAGCACAAAATTTCGGTCATCGGCTATCCCAGCCTAATTTCCAGAAAATAAATAATTAATTAAATAATCACGAAAAATATTAAATAAATGCAATAAATCCAACTTAGGCCCGTTATAGCCTAATTGGAAGCCGATACGAACCCGGAAAATTACCGATACTTTCTCAATAAATACCAGGACCTATTTCCTTGCTATCTACACTATCCAATCACCTAACATGCATAAATAAGTCTCGAATTTAATTACTCTAATCTAATCTATCCACCTAATTGCACTTAATTAAATCTAATCAACCCCTAAGCATAATTTACTGACTAATAAGGAATTAGTGAGCAAAACTCACTTGATAAGAGCGAAGATCGGATCACCGCGACGGCGACGCGACGGTGGCCGAAATTGGACTTTCGACGACCCCGGCGGGCTTGGACCGGGCCTCGACTTTGGCCCAACAAATCTCAACCCAACTGAAATTTGTTCTTGCACTGGAACGGGCTTGCTCTTAGGCTTAAGCCCGCTGAAACTAGACAAAACTAAACGGGCTTCGCTGAACCGGGCTGAAAAATTGCTGGATTGATGGGCTCGTGAGATTTTTGCTGGCCCAAAGAAAGCTGTTCACTTGGGCTTGGGCTGAACGAATCTTGGAGGCGGCTTGTTGGGCTTGCGGGCTTCATCAGGCTGAGCTGCTGGAGGAGATGGATTCTTTGGGCCCGAGAAGTTGCTGGTGTGGGGTTGGGCTACGGACAAACGAAGGAAACGGTTGGGCTCGCGGGACCGAAACTCTACCGGACCGAATTCAAGCAATCCCAAGCGTGAAGACGGGGAGGTGGTCAACAACGAAGCCGCTGGTTGGCTGACTGCACACACGGAAGACTCGAGGGACAGCCGAGTGTTGGCCGCGTGAAAGAAGGCTACCACTTCGATGACTCTGGCTGGTGGTGAACAAGCGAGCGTAGCCTCGGTGGAAGACGTGGCTTACATTTGGTGACTTCACTGGTTTGGTGAGACGTTGCAGCTGGTGTCGTTGGCTTCAATCGGTAGTAGGAGATGAAGACACGAGCTGGCAGCGAAGGAGGAAATGAAGCAGCTTCGTTGGTGATCTTCAATGCCGGTTTGTTGACCGACAAGGAGAAGACACGATGCTCTTGGAGCTGATTCCCGTGGAGCGGTCCGAACACACACACGAGCACCGGTTGATCGAAGGAGGACGCACGGGGCAAATCTTCGCTGGCTTCGTTCGATAGATGTTGACGCGAGCTGAAGAAAATTCGGACGCGTGAGGCTTCCTTCTTCGGTGGTGTTGGCGAGTTGGAGAGAGGACGTGCGCCGACTTCAATCCCGTGGGGAGCAGGTCAACAAAACTGGCGCCTGCTGACCGAAGAAGTGGACGACTCCTGGCAGAAGACATGGATGGAGGAGCAACTTCGTGGGGACGTTGGCAGCTTCAGTTTTGGTGGAGGGAAGTTGTGGACATTACAAGGGACGTAATGTAGGCTAGGTTCTTGAGTTGAGAAACGAAAGGATCGTTAAGCTCAAAAAGTGTTTGGGGAGTCAAAGTTGGTGATCATCTTAGCAATACCACCAGTTTTCCATCAAGGATTCTCTTCATATCATAACTCCATTGGTTGTAACACCTCAACATTTGAGCTCTTTTTACTTGCATTCTTTGGGGATTTGACCAACATTTGATTTTTTTTTTTTTTGCATCGATCTTACTTTTACCAGGTTTTTGCTTTTTTATGCCCCATTATTTTTGTACTTATTTTCTTTGGACGCACACATACTCCATTCTTTGTCAGCATTCTAAGCTATGTTACTTGTGATAGTGGTAGTATGAACACCTAGAGGGGCGTGAATAGGTGTAAAAACAAATTTTACAAGACTTAGAAACTTAATTCAATTTTAATGAAAACCGAAGACTTAAGATATAGAAGACTTGCAATAATATATAAGATTGCGAATTAAGTAAAGAGATAAGGGAAAGAGAATTGAAACATGAAGTTTATAGTGGTTCGGCTTAAACCAAACCTACGTCCATTCTCCCACACTGACAGCCCACCGGTTGAATTTCACTTAAGAATCAAAAGAGATGTTACAGTCGCACATCCTTGATTCCACAGTGTAGAGACTTTGCTACACTTCCTCAAGGTCTCACAAGTATCTAGACACTCTTTTGAATGTAAGTTTACGCTCAACAAATGAATTAGCAAAGAACACAGAGCTTCAGACTTTGGAATTCTTCTATCTTGCACTCACTAGAATAACTAGAGCGTCTTCCTTATATACTCCTCCATGCCTTCATAACTGTTGGCACCTTCCAAAAGAGTTCTTTTAATCTACCCGTTGGACAGAATCAATTAGGAAGATCTCGAGTCACTTAAGAAAAATGAAGATAGCCCACCAATCCTACTCGCCCATACAATCGGGATCTAGGTTTCCATAAGTAGAACCTTCCAAGTATACTTCGCCAATCAACGGATCTATATTACTCAAATTATTTGTAATGTGAATAATAGATCTTCACGATGCTATCTCTAGCCGTGAGATAATCTTCAACCAATTGAATCAAATCCTTAAGAATATACTCGCATTTGGATAAGACTTCATCGTCGGTCTAGAAACTATCAATGAGGGCAGACTTTAAATCTTGAGTCTAGTGGTCTTCAGACTTTGATGAAAGGAAACGTTTTGTCAACTTTAAAATAGATAAGGAAGTTTTCTCCAACAATCTCCCCATTTTTTATGGTGACAAAACTTTCCTGCAGATTTGGACATTTTGACCTGCAAGACAACACTTAAGCAAACCAAGATTTCTTATAGATGAAAATTAGAGATTATGATAGAGATAGTAGCAAATCTGCAACCACAGAAAACTTGTCAGTCCTATAACACAACTATCTTTAACATAATCAATAATAGCTTAAGCATAATCAGTCCAAGTCCAAACCAGTCAATTCAAAACCACACCAGACAAAAGATAAAACTAAATCAAAAAGTCAATCAAAAAGATAATAAGTCATCAAAGCTGCATGAAACCTCTCCCCCTTTTTGTCAACAGCAAAAAGTGGAGAATGTACTAAAAGAGATGGATAGAGAATGGAGTAAAAAATCAAGGTTGTTTGGGCAGGCGAACAAGCTCGAATTCTCCCATAGAATGCATGGTCTTCTTAAGCCTGTCAAAATTCTGCTTCAGTGACTGAAAATCCTCACCCTGCACATTAGATTGAACTTGAATCTTGAGGGCATTCAACTGTTCATGCAAAGACACTGAAGTGGTCTTAAAGGCATTCAGGGCATTCAACTGTTCATGCAAAGACACTGAAGTGGTCTTAAAGGCATTCTTGAGATCCTGCATCTCAAATCCCATGGCATATTGCTGTTTTCGAACGTCCAACAGAACTTCCAGCAGTCTTGAAAAGTCTGCTGTTTGAGCATTTGCATCACTAGGACCAGCAGAGTCAAACTTAGGGATTTTGAGAGATGATGGAGCTTCAGCAGATTGTCCACCATGACTGTCTTTTGGATAGTGCGAGGCATACACGTCCTTAGGGTCTGCTGCAGAGCAACTTACATCACTAGCAAGTAATGGTGAAGAAATACCTTTTGATCCAGCAGCTCTCCTTGTTTCGGTGCCCTCAGGTGGAGTAGGTAAGTTTTCCTCATCTGCAGACGCACTAGACAGAGAGATAGCCAAGGTTGGCTCGAAAGAGTTTTCTTCAGCTTGATCTTGTTCTCGTTCTCCCTTTTCTTCTTCCTCTTCTTCTCTTTCTTCATCTTCTTCTTCCTCTTCTCCTCTTCTTTCCTCTGTCTCTTCTCTCTCTCTTTCCTCTTCTTCTGGCTCTTCTCTTGTCTCACGAAAGCTGACAAAACTCTTTAAGTTTCTTAAGGCTAATATGGTCAGTGCATCCTCATCCTATTCATCTTGCAAGATGAGAGTTCTTTTCTTCTTTACAGGAGCAACCATGGGCTCCTTGCCTTTTCTTTTCATAGCAGCAGAGTCTTGCTTTGCTTTTTTGGGAGACTTGTCCTTCATACGTTCCAACACTTTGTTCAACTCTTTCAATCTCATCTTTGTGACCATTTTGAACCCAATCACCATAGGAGAGATGGTTGACAGGCTCAATGGTGCAGAGATGTGAATTTTGAAGTGCCGAAAGAGTCGCGAGATAAGAGCAGAATAAGGGACTTGTCCCTTATCTTTCACGACAGTGCGGTACATATGAAACAATATGGTATGAGGCAGAGAGAATTTAAATCCTATGATGATGGCACACATCAATTTGACTTCCGATTGAGAAATATCTGTCTTGGATGTTGATTTGGGACGAATGCAGTTAATCACAATCTTGTGCAGCAGAATGTTAGAAGCACTCATTCTCGAGTACGAAATCTTCCCATCAACATCCCTGTCTCTCACCAACGACATAATAGCATGAGCAATAGACACACTAATTGGTTGGAAACTCGTTCTTTCCACCCTAATTATGTCAGCCAGTGTGTCTGTATTCACCAAATATTCATTGTCATTCACAGTGAAGATAAAACCATGTGCATCCAGGAAAAACAAGTTCGAGTAAAAGTACACAGTAAGTTTGGAAAAAGCAGCAGAGGATTCAGAGCAGAACCGTTCCAGTTGTAGTAAAGCAAATTTCTCACGCAGATTGACCTTTATCGAATCAAGAAAATCAAAGTCAACAGTTCTAGGGTTCATTACCCCTCTCTTCAGAAGTTTCGAATAAACCTTCTTGTGACCCTTTGATCTAAATAGATTAAAGCCATCAGTGATGTTTGCAGCCACACCCGATCTAGGCTGAAAATGAGTGAACATCCGTTCATCATCATCCAGAGTTTGTGGTTGATTTGCAGTGCCATAGAATGGATCACTCGGTATGTTCGCAAACGTTCTTTTAGATGACCCTTTCTCTACAACTCCTAGTCTTTCCAAATCTCGCAAAAATATGGTTTCATTCTTGAATCCTCTATCTTTTAAGAATTCATCGATTAAAGACATCGATGTTCCTCCTTTCTTTAGATTAGAGTAGAGCTTGAAAGCAACCTTGGGAGTTAGAGTTCTTACAGGTTTAGCCTCCTCTATAACCTCGTCATCTGGTTGAGTCGGTGGAGAAGGTTGACGCTATTGAGAAGGTTGTTGCTGACTCGAACGCAGTGATGGAGAAGAATCTTCTTCTTTGGTCAAGTCAAAATGGGTAGGACCCTCGGGCATAGATCGTGGTCCCCTGCTTGCAATCCTTGAAGACTTTCTCGAAGACTTTCTTCTTTGGTCAAGTCAAAAGGAGATAACTTTTTGACAGATCGAGAGTGAAAGTGAAAGCAAATAGGAATTTTGTATTCTAGGGTTTCAGCGTAAAAACGAAGAAGACGAGTCTCGGCAAGTATATAAAGCAAGGTAGACGAAGCGTCGTAAAGGAAAAATAAAAAAAGCCTTTTCGAAAAGAAAAACTTCCCTTTTTGAAAATAACTGTCTTTTCAAAAATCGATAACTGCCTTTTTGAAAAAGTAAAGAAAACTTGGAAACATAATTTCAATCAATTAGCAATAAATAATCGTACCTTTTCAAATTTATATATATAAGAACAACTTACCATCGTAACTACTGGTCTTCTGAGTCTGAACATATTCAGACTTTACCTTTTGAGACTTGTGCACATCCAGACTCTATTGAGTAAGATATATAATGTTTAGTCTGGTGCGAATAGACTCAAATAGACTTTTCTCCAGTGGCTTTGTAAATATGTTTGCCAGTTGATTCTTTGAGTCAATAAATTGAATCATAATTTCTCCATTTTGAACATGATCTCTAATAAAGTGATGTCGAATCTCTATATGCTTTGCTCTTGAATGAAGAATTGGATTCTTTGTGAGATTAATCGCGCTGGTGTTGTCGCATTTGATCTTAGTGCAAGAATCTTCGATTCCAAAATCTCTTAGTTGTTGTTTTATCCATAAGATTTGAGAACAGCAACTTCCAAGAGCCCCAGATTCTGCTTCTGCTGTTAAAAGAGCTACTGTACTTTGCTTCCTTGAAAACCAAGATACTGTCCTGTTACCAAGTAATTGACAAGTACCGGAAGTGCTTTTTCTTTCAACTCGGCAACCTGCTAGATCTGCATCTGAATATCCAAGGAGAGTAAAGTCTCCTTCTTTGGGATACCATAGACCTATCTTTTAAGTTGTTGCAACGTATTGGATGATGTGTTTCGTAGCACTTAAATGAGATTCTTTTGGATCTGATTGAAATTTGACACAAATGCAAACACTAAACAAAATGTTAGGTCTAGAAGCAGTAAGATAAAGAAGTGAACCAATAATACTCCTGTAAAGCTTCTGGTCAACTTTCTTTCCTCCATCTTTATCCAGCTTCGAAGAACTAGACATTGGTATTTAAGTCTTTTTGCAATTATCTAGATCGAACTTTTTAACAAGTTCTTTTGCATATTTTTCTTGGTGAATAAAAATCCCTTCCTTCAATTGCTTTACTTGTAGTCCAAGAAAGAAAGATAATTCACCCATCATGCTCATCTCAAATTGATCATGCATAGACTTAGATAATTTCTTGCATAGATTTTCGTTAGAAAATCCAAATATTATATCATCAACATAAATTTGAACAAGTAAAAAGTTTTTACCTTCCCTTTTAATAAATAGAGTAGTATCCACTTTTCCTTTGGTAAAACCATTTTGAGTTAAAAACGTACTTAACCTGTCGTACCAAGCTTGAGGTGCTTACTTCAAGCCATATAGAGCCTTTTCAGTTTGAATACAGAGTCTGGATTCTTTGGGTCTTCAAAACCGGGAGGTTGTTCCATATAAACTTCCTCTTGGATAAATCCATTCAGGAATGCAATTTTGACGTCCATTTGGAATAACCTGAGATTCTTATAACAAGCAAAAGCAAGCAATAATCTAATTGCTTCTAACCTTGTTACTAGTGCATAAGTCTCATCATAGTCTATCCCTTCTTCTTACGTATATCCTTTGGCCATAAGTCTTGCTTTGTTCCTTACAACTTTTCTTTTTTCGTCCATCTTGTTCCTGAAAACCCATTTAGCTCCAATAACAGATTTACCTTTTGGTTTAGGAGTTTGTTCCCAAATATCGTTAACATTGAATTGCCTGAGCTCTTCTTGCGTAGCTTCAATCCAGCTTTCATCAGTCAAAGCTTCTTCTATGCTTTTCGGTTCTATTTCAGAAATAAGAGCCAAAACGCTAGACTCTTCACGCCTTTTGGATCTTGTATGAATTCCTTCATCAATGTTACCAATGATGAATTCTTTGGGATGACTGGACTTGTGCTTCCAGTTGCTGGTTGGTCTGACAGATTGCTGATCTTCTTCTTCAGTTGATTCTTCAATATTCGTTCATTGTTGTCCTTCTATAGTCTGAGCTGCTTCAGGGGAGGTAGACTTTGTAGAGTCTGGAACAAGTTCAGATTCTTCAGGTTGAATCTGGATTGATTGATTTTGTATAGAGTCCATCGATTCTTCTACAAACTGAGTCTTCTTGTTGTATACTCTGTAAGCTTTGCTAGATATTGAATATCCAAGGAAGATTCATTCGTCTGATTTTTCTTCAAACTTACCAATTCAATCATTTGCATTTTTCAAGATAAAATATTTGCAACCAAATACATGAAAGTAAGAAACAATTGGCTTTTTTCCTTTGAATAACTCATAAGGAGTTTTCTCCATAATAGGCCTTAAGAAAACTCTGTTAATAATATAACATGCTGTAGAAATTGCTTCAGCCCAAAAACGAGAAGAAATATTGCTTTCAATTAAAAGAGTTCTAGCCATTTCTTGCAAAGATCAATTCTTCCTTTCCATAACTTCATTCTGTTCGGGAGTGTATGGAGAGGAGAACATATGCTGAAAACCTGATTCATCACAAAATTTAGCAAAGTCTTGATTTTCAAACTCACCTCCATGATTAGTCCATATGCTTGAAATAACATACCCTTTCTCATTCTGCAGTTTCTTGGCAAACTTAGTGAAATAAGAGAAGGTCTCAGACTTACTTGCAAAAAAGTAGACCCAAGTAAATCGTGAATAATCATCCACTATTACTAGGTAATATCTCTTTCCATCAATGCTTTGAGTTCTAGTTGGTCTACAGAGATCCATATGCAAGAGCTGCAATACACGATTAGTGGAAACATGATTTATTGGTTTGAAAGAATTTCTAACCTGTTTTCTCGATACACATGGTGTGCATAATTCAGATTTTTGGTATTTCAGGTTGGGTAGTCCACGAACAAGCTTCTTTGAAGAGATCTTGGCAATTTGCTTCATGTTGATATGGCCAAGCTTTCGATGCCAGAGATTTGCTTCATCTTGTATTGAAATTAGACATTGAAATCTTTCTGGATTGATATCCAAAAGATAAATATTTCCATGTCTTCGCCCAATAAAGGATTGTGAAAGATCTTTACTAGTTCTCGAATATATTCCTTCCTGAAAATTAATGTTGAATCCAGTGTCACACAATTGACTAATGTTGAGCAGGTTGTAGTTGAGTCCTTCCATTAAGGAGACGTTGTTGATTGTGAAACTTCCAATCTTTACAGTTCCACATCCAACAATTTTTCCCTTGCTATTTCCGCCAAAGGAGACTTTTCACTTTGTTACTTGTTTTAGTTTAATAAAATAATTTGAATCTCCAGTCATATGTCTTGAACAGCCACTATCCAAATACCATTTGACCTTTTTCTTGATAGTGACCTGCAATTAAAAAGAAGACTCAAACTTTCTTTGGTACCCAGACTTTCTTGGGTCCAGTAGAGTTAGTGCAATATACGGTCTTTGCCCAATCCTTCTTAACAGGCCTTCAAACCATGGAACATTCTTTCTCAAAGTGGTCTGAGCTGTTACACTTAGAACATCTAAGAGCACTTCGGCCAACAGGTTTTACAAAGGCTTTTTAAAAATGATTTCTGTAAAAGGCTTTTGTAGGTCTTTGTTTGATTCTTTCCTTTACTTTTGGAAAATTAATTAAAGGAATGGTTTCAGAAGTCATTCCCAATCTTGATTTGTTAAAGTAAGGTCTTTGTACTAAAAGAATCTTTTCCAATTTTTCAAATCCCATAGAAAACCTTTTTGAAATGCTTGAAATGTCATTTTTCAAGAGTGTGTTTTCTTTTGAAAGGGAATCTGCATTTTCTTTCAAAGTAATGAAACTTTTATCTAGATTTTCAAACCTTTCTTTCCATAAAATTTCATGTTGCTTCAGTGTAGTATTCTCCCTTTTCAGTTCAAAAATCCTCTTAAGAGAGATTTTGAGATTAAGACACAGTTCATCAATGTATTTTGAGACTTTAATAGGAATTCTTAAATTACTTACCTCGACTTCACTATCTAAATCTGAGTCTGTATCAATTTCAGAGTCTGAATCTGATTTTGCCATCAAACAAATATCAGCATAATCATCATGACTCTCTTCGCATTCTGTATCACTCCAAGTTTCTGCTTTGAGTGCCTTTTTGTATTTTTCAGTTTTTCCTTTCTTTTTCTTCAGCAATGGACAATTGTGTGGCACCCCTCGATGGCCCCCAATTCGATTAGGGTCGCCACAGTTCGCTTACCATTCACTTTTCCGAATAACATGTCACTCTGATACCATTTCAATTGCAATGGGTCCATACAACCTGGGGGTTTACATCTTTTAGATTAGTCCCTTGCGCAATTTATATACGGAAGCACATCCAACAACTCCCTTCCCTATATTCAGAAAACAATGCACACCAACTAAACATTTATAAGTAAAAGCCGTACACTTTTATTTACTTAAACCAGATGGACATCATTCATTGGTACATCAAAATGCCGTAGTCTTCTATATTCGGCTACACTTCAAAAGATGACCGTCATCTCCTCTAATAGTCATACACTTAAAGTCCATCAATCAGTGTCGGCGTCCAAAAGTTCATTCCCTTGCTATCCTCCTCCTCGCAGTCATATCCAATCACTTGATCCATCTACCGGTAGTAGTGGCAGCAGAAGTGTCTTATCTAGTCGAAATGTTGGTCCCCGAAGGGTGTACAACCACTCAGCAGGTAAAGGACCAATAAACCACTCAATGCATCATGCCACACAATCATCACAATCATAGCATTACATGTCATTGAAGTATCCATGCACAATTTACCTTGATATCATGCACATGTCATCATATCTCATGTACATACATCATCATATAGTCATCACCATCATGTCATACACTTACAATCATCATGTCACATGTACCATCATCATTACCATGCATCCATGCACTCATCATCATCATATCACATGTACCATCATCATTACCATGCATCCATGCATTCATCATCATCATATCACATGTACCATCATCATTACCATGCATCCATGCATTCATCATCATCATCATATCACATGTACCATCATCATTACCATGCATCCATGCATTCATCATCATCATATTACATGTACCATCATCATTACCATGCATATATCACCATGCCATAGGTGCACATACAACCATGATTCATATCATCCATGCTATCAAGCATACACCACCATGAGATCCATTCATGCCTTCATGATCGCATTTTCAATATAAAATAGTATCAATTTATTTTCATAAGCCGATCATGCATCATGCCATATGCATACACCCATGCACATGATTCATTTTCAATTCTTATCGTTCACAAGGATCTCATAAGTTTTTCTTTCCAGGGACCAATGTTTGCATCCCACAATTCATCGCTCGCATCCAACCAGTAATCGCGAGTAACCTCCGGGCATGTATCCAAGATACAACCGGGCATCCGGCATTTACACTCCCTAGCCGGGCATCTCGCATCCCAACTAGCATCGTGAGGCATCCCCCCGGGCACAAACCTCTAGGGCTTCCGGAATTACGTACCGACATACCACCAGGATTCCCCCCTCCTCTGGAATTACGTACCGTATACCACCGGGCATCTCGAAACTCCCGAGGACCCTCCGGAATTACGCCACTAGGCCACCGGGCATCCCGACACTCCCGGGGCATTATCAACCGCCTCCAACAGTTTCCTCATTTATCATTGTTCATGTTCACCAATTTATGTCTCAAAATTAGCATGGCATATGATGTAATGGCAAACAAGATCACTTTCATCCTTTTTAATCCTTATATGCATCTCCAATCATCATCATACATGCAGCAAGACACAATCACTCATAACAATACAATTCATGGAGTCCATGCAATTTAAAATAGTCTATATTTCATGCCTTCTCGAAGTTTACAAAATTCCAGCTTGTACCATTTTAGAAAACACTTAAATTAAATATCCATATGCCTCTCAAAAATCATGAAATCAAGACATGTGATAGACAAGACAATAAGATAACAATTTCATGAAGAACACATGCCCAAAAGAGTTTCACACAAGAAGATATAACTCACACAATTACAGCATGCAATTTCGGATAGAAACAGATTGCGCAGTCTTTGAAATAATTCGATTAAAATACTCGAACGACCTCCGAAAATTATGAAATTTTACCAGGTTATAGTTAAGACACTAAAGTAGATTTTTCATGCATAATTATAGGCCAGATTCGTTTTAGATAATTTCCTATAGTCGTCCGAAGCTTCTGGTTCTCACACCGAAACGTCCAGTGTAGTCATCTCAGAAATACCGAGTTTTTACCCACTTATTCTTCTTCATTTCCTCTGAAATTTGGATACGTTTTACTTCAAGAGGTCCCCTACAACTTTCATTAAGGGATCTAAGTAAAATGTTTAAAGAACAGTCACCATATGGGTCCATGATGTCTCGGGTGTCCAGTACCGTGTCTCCAGATTTACCGCCTTCAAGAGGAGTCGATTCACTAGGCTACACTTGTTAATTTTACTTCAAATTTGAGTATGTTAGTATTTAAGATGTTCTCTACAAGTTTCATGAAGAATTCGAAGAGAGACTCTTGATAAAAATCCACATGCAACCACAGATCTACCAAAAGGTCAGCAAAAACGTTCCAGATCTAGTGTCTTCGTAGGATGAGGGTTTGACCCCTTAAATCTCCACCATTTTGCACCAAATTTTAGTATGTTGTATTTTAAGATGTTGGCTAAAACTTTCATGAAGAAATAAAAGTCAAAATCGAACTCAAAACATGCATGCAAGCTCTCACAAGATTCTGGCTCAGGCGGTCCATACGAAAACAGCAAGCATATTCAAGAACAAGGCACATTTTTGCTTCGGTTTCGCCTACCTAACATCCGAAACTCACCACTAAGAAATCATACATGCAAGGCACACATGCAAGAGTGGAAATCAGTCCCAACTTGCCTCTAAGATCAAGCGGACGACAGCAAACGGACAGCACACCGGCGACGGACGGACGGCGTGCGGATGGCGACGGGCGAGCTCCTTCCTTTCTCTCTTCCTCTCTTCCTCTCTTTCTCTCTTTCTCTCCTCTCTCTCGGCACCTAGTGTGACATCCTGAAATCCAAGTTCTGATTTCGATCGAAATAGTTGGGCATTTCATCGACGCATTTATAGTTCTTTTCCCTGAATTGATCACTCATGGGATGACTAGTCTATCAGGTGAAGCCGTTAAGGAATTTTAACGCATTAGACTTGAGAATTCGACTAGGAAACGACTGCTCGACCGTGAAAATCTGCAAGAGATCATTACGACACAGTAAGATCGATTAGAAATCGGAGATAGGTTTACTCGACAAAGGTATGTGATTAAGTGTGGGTGATTCCACCTAATTTCACAATTCTTGTCGATTGGCACTAGACCGATTATTCTGTCGTTTCGATACCCCGTGTCTGTATTTGAAACCTTGAGATTTTTACGACAATTGAGAGTTGCCAATGTATCGAAGATGTACTTTGTGGCTTGAGAATAATCAACCACGGGTCAAATGCAAGAAAATTTCCTAAAAGCTGCCCCGTAGATTAGGACGCACTAAATTCGCGTCGAATTGAAATTAACCGTGAAATCGAACCCGAATTCAGAAATTGAGAGCTCTGTCAAGTCACAATTCTTTTTAGGAACGTCGACTCATCCTCAGAAGATTTTTCTTCAAACCGAGATTTTGGCAGAAAAGCAAAGTAAGGCCATTTTTGTTCGAGATTGTCAAAGGGCCGTTTTTGATCGAATCTTTGGGAAGCAAGTTGGATCATTTTATGGGAAAAATTCATAAGAAGGTTGAGGACACATGGGTTAATTTAAGTGAGCTTCAATTGGATGGAATTGATTGAGAATTGATTGAATTAAGTGTACGAGATTTTATGCCACGGCGGAAAAGAAATTGGACCCATTGGACTAAGATTGTGAGAAATTGGAGATAGTGGAACATGGTGATGTCATGGTGGGCCAATTTTTGGGAGATTAAATAAAGAGAAAAAGAAAAGGAATGCCCCCCTCTTTTTCCTTCTCTCTCCTCCCTCTCCCAATCGTGCAACTCCTTCGGCCCCTCTCCATCTTCTTCATCTTCTTCTTCTTTGAAAACCCAGCCAGCCGAAGAAGCCGCAAAGCAGCAACCAGCAGCCGCCGTAAGCCCACCGGAGGCCGTCGCACGCCCAGCCGCGCCTCCGCCTCCCTCTCTTCCCTCCTGCTGCCGGTTGACCAGCTCCTTTCTTCCTCCTGTTTGTGTCTTTGCAAACCCAGAAAACTGCAGAGGAGAAACCTAATCAGCCCCTCACACCGTCGCACTCCCTCGCCGTCGCGCCGGACCACCGTTTGCCGCCTCTCCTTGCGCGAGCTGCCCCGCTCGTCTTCCTTCTGCAGCCGTGTCGTCCCTGCTCGTCCTCGCCTCCAGCAGCTTCGCAGGCCAGCGCAGGCCACGGTTCAGCCCCTCCGGCCACCGTACACCCCCGCCTCAGCCCGCCGAGACTCCCTCAACCCCTCTCGGCCCTTGCATGCCCCAACAGAACTTGGATCAGCCCCTTTCTCGGCCTCAACCAGCAGCGGACAGCACCTGGAAAAATGGGTATGGCAGCGGCCGTGGCCCGTTTTGGCCGGCTTCCCGACCCCGGAAGCTAGGCCCGCCTTGGAGTGAATCGATCCCCTCGGCGTCCCCGTTGATTTGAGCCGCTCGGATCGCTAATCGGGTGAGTTTAACTCACTAATCCCGCTAGTAGGTTGATCACGTTTAAGGGGTGTTTAGATTAAACTAAGTAGGTTTAAGTGATTATATTAGTTTATTTAAATGTTAAGTGGATTAAGAGATGCGATTAGTTTAGTGGATAATCAATTAAGGCTAAGTAAATGTTTGGATTAAAGTAATCTTGTTTAAGCCTTAATTAATTATTTTGGATTAAATAATTATTTCGAATATTATATTAATATAATATTATATTATTTAATTTAATTTTCGGAATAAATTTAATTATTTATTATTTTTCGGAATTTTGACCGGATGGTTTAGGTGACCGGAATTTTATGCTGATGATTGTGGTGAAGTCCGTTTATTTAATTGAGCTCCGATTTGAGCTAAATTGAATTTATTGTAATTAATTATTAATTTTCGAAATTAATTAATTAATTAGTTAAATTTCGGAAATTAAGATTTAGATGGCCGACGACCGAAATTCCGTGCTGATTATTGTGGTGCAGTCCGTTTATTTATTTGAGCGTTAATTTGTGTTGAATCGAATTAATTGTGAATTTAGGATTTGTTCCTAAATTATATGATTTTGGTTATTAATGGAGAAATAACCGGGCGTCGGTTTAATGCGCCAAAAATATGTAATGGGTTGATGAAATTGTGGGATATTTTTAAGTAAAATTATTATATTTTGGCTAAGGCCAACCGTGTACCCATACACAGCTATTTATCGTGAATGATAAAAATGAGGAATTGACTATATGGTTGGAGTGGTATACTATATCGGCTTTCGGGTGATATGTCAGCTTTGGGTGAGCAGTATACCAGTATACTATATTGACCTACGGGCAATATGTCAGCTTTGGGTGAGCAGTATACCTTATTATCAGCTTTGGGCGAGCATATATAGTATACTAAATTGGCCTGAGGGCCCTAATCTATCAGCTTTGGGCGAGCATATACATAGTATACTATATCTATCAGCTTTGGGCGAGCTATGCTATCTATTATCAGCTTTGGGTGAGCAGTCCTAGACTATGGTCGGACTTTATAGATAGTATTGAATGTACCGACCAGGGAAAGGTCGTGGTGACATGTAATCGATTAAGTCGATTGATCGCTGAGTCGATCTGATTGGTGGAATATGATTGATTGCTGTAGTTATCAATATTATTGAGTAAACTAATGTGCGGGAAAGGAACTGATGCCAAGGTAAGCCCTTTGACCTGTGTTGTGTTTAGGCAGCCCTTATGGCGTATTGGCTTCCTAATTGGGTCTTAGTGGGGTAGAACTCGCTGAGACATAGTCTCATCCAGGTTTGGGGAAAATATTTCAGGTTCCTAGATGACGATCATGGAGGACCGGAAGTCCTGAAGTTCGGAAGGTGGAGGCTGAAGATTCGGCAAATGGGTCTGACTAGTGGATGTTAAGACAGTCCCCTTTTTGATAAGCCGTTAATTTTGTAAACATCCTAAGTTTGTAATTAACCAGTTTTTCTATAAAGACTCGTCTTAGTTTGAAAAATATGATCCTACTTTTCTATCCCATTGTTTGATTGTCTGGGGATTTTATTAAGCTTCCGCATGCGTATATAAATGAATGGGTCGGCGACCTTCCTGGGACGTCGCAAATAAATCGACCAGTTAAGGGATGGGCGCGCGGCCGAGGATCGGGGCGTGACATCCCCAGTTCAAGTGGTATCAGAGCATGGTCTGTGTATGGAGTGATAAGGTGCGATGAGTCATGGGATAGTTGATAGGAAAGGCCTTTAAATTCATGCTGGTGCATGTCTGTGTTAGCTGGATGCTAGAATTGCTTGTTGTTTGGATCGCTCTGTTTCTAATTCGGTGTTGAATTGGAAACAGGTGCTAGTTGAGTAAAGCTACACCATGAGCGATCAGGAGCCGAGAGTTCCTAGGCAAAGGACCTTATCCTCGGTGACTCGGGCTAGAACGCCGGCAAGAGGTAGAGCCCGAGGCGGTCGTGGTAAAGCGCCAGCTGTGGCTGGCGCTAGTGGTGAAGCACCACCTCCTGTTGGTGCTGGGGTAGAAACCCCTGGTGATCCCAGGTTCGATGGGATTATGCGTGTATTAGAAGCAATGAATTTAAGGTTAGATCAGTAAGCCGCTACTGTTGAAGCCGCCGCAATCGCCGCTGTTGCCGCCGCCACTGGAGCTGCCCCTGCTGCAGCACCTGTAGTTGTTCCCGCCGCTGGGAATGTTGAAGGTCCACCGGAGATTGTGGTCGCTGCAAGACCAATCCATAAGCTGGTGGAGCAATTCTTGAAATTAAACCCACCGTTGTTCACTGGGACAGGAGATCCCGAAACTGCATCTGCATGGGTTCAGAAGCTCGAGAAAGCGTTTGCACTGCTGATGTGCAACGAGACTGAGAAGGTAATCTTAGCAACTTACTAGCTGGAGGGAGTTGCGAACACTTGGTGGATGACTACTCGTGAAACTATCTTCCCACAAGGCGTTGTCCAGGATTGGAATACTTTCCTTGAAGCCTTCAATGACAAGTACTTCTCTGAGACTGCTAGAGAGGTGAAGATGGCCGAATTCCAACGTCTTCGTCAGGGTTCCCAAACTTTCGATGAGTATGAGGCGAAGTTTGCTGAACTTTCACGATACGCCCGTAGCGATTGAGAACCCAAAGAAACCGAGCGAGAAGATTTAGGGATGGGTTCAGGCCAAACTAGAGGAGTATACTGGTCTCCCTAGACCTGAAGACTTACAACGACATATACCGGAGAGCTCAGAAGATTGAGAAGGATCAGAATGAAAGGTCCGCCTCGTCTGGATCGAGGTTTGTTCCAAGTAGAGATGCAATCCGTCAGGGAAAGAGACCCATGACTGGAGGTAAATTTCAGATCCCGCCCAACAGGAAGGGTGGAATCGGAAAATCAGGGCCGAGTTAGAATGGCCAGTGTCGCCTTTGTGGAAGACGGCATGGTACATCGCCGTGTCCTCGAAGGCCGGGTGTTTGTTTTGGATGTGGCCAACAGGGCCACATGATCAGAGATTGTCCTAACCGACCAAGAGGACAACCACAGTTGCCGCCACCGCCACCGTTGGGTCAAAATAGGGGATTCGCGCCGCAGATGGCATCGCAGGGTGGACTGAACAGGCCTCCAGCTCAGGGAAGGACGTATGCCATCACGAGAGGACAGGCTGAGGATGTGCCTAATGTGATTGCAGGTACGGTTTTGTTGAACGACCATGCTGCCTATGCTTTGTTTGACCCTGGCGCCACTCATTCCTTTATAGCTGAGCAATTTGTTAAGTTGATAGGATTAAGTCCTGAATTGTTGGAGTCAGCGGTTAGTATAACTACACCATTAAAGGATAAGGTGATAGTTGCATTGGGTTGTTAGGTTGCAAGTTAGTGATTGGTGAGCGAGAGGGGAAAATAGATCTAATAGTCCTAGCCATGTATGATTTCGATGTGATAATTGGCATGGACTGGCTCACCAAGCAACGAGCTAAGATGGACTGCTATCGTAAATCGATTCAGTTTAACCCGTTAGGGGGTGAAAGTTTCGAGTTTACTAGGAGTCGAGGAGGATCCTCGATTGCTTTAATCTCGTCGCTTGAGGCAACCCGTTTGTTAGACGGGGGTTGTCAAAGTTACTTGGCGACTGTCGTAGACACGACTGTTGAGGAGCTAAAGATCGAGGACATCTCAGTGGTTCAAGAGTTTCCAGATGTGTTTCCTAAGGAGTTGCCAAGTTTGTCGCCTGAGAGAGAGATTGAGTTTGTGATTGAGTTAGTACCCGGAACGGAGCCGATCTCTAAGGCTCCCTACCGGATGGCGTTATTCGAGTTGAAAGAAGCAAGGTGCGAGATGCAAGAGTTAATGGATAAAGGATTCATACGCCCGAGTACATCGCCTTGGGGAGCACCAGTTCTGTTTGTGAAGAAGAAGGATGGTTCATTGCGCTTGTGCATCGACTACCGTCAACTCAATCAAGTGACGATCAAGAACAAGTATCCATTGCTGAGGATCGATGATTTGTTTGGTCAGTTACAAGGAGCATCGATATTTTCTAAGATCGACTTGAGGACAGGGTATCATCAGTTGAGAATCAAGAAGGAGGACATACCGAAGTCGGCTTTTCGTACCCGATACGGCCGTTATGAGTTTACTGTGATGCCGTTTGGCTTGACGAACGCCCCAGCTGCTTTTATGGATCTGATGAACCGTGTGTTCAAGGAGTATATAGATCGGTTTGTGATCGTGTTCATCGACGATATCCTGGTGTATTCAAAAAGTCCAGAGGAACACGAAAGACAGTTGAGGATAGTGCTACAGACTCTGAGGGACCATGAGCTGTATGCCAAGTTTAGTAAGTGTGAGTTTTGGTTAACTCGTGTGGCGTTCCTAGGTCATGTTATTTCAAGCGAAGGAATTTCAGTGGACCCGAGTAAAATAGAAGGCATGATCAATTGGCCGAGACCGACGATGTGAGAGATCAAAAGTTTTCTGGGATTGGCAGGTTATTACAGACGGTTTGTGGAAGGTTTCTCATCGTTAGCGTCACCCCTGACAAAGCTCTTGAAGAAAGAAGAAAAATTCATCTGGACAGACAAGTGCGAGAATAGTTTTCAGGAGCTTAAAGAAAAGCTGACTACCACACCTGTGCTGACAATTCCATCTGGCCCTGGAGGATTCGAGATCTACAGTGATGCGTCATTCAGAGGATTAGGTTGCGTGCTGATGCAACATGGTAGAGTCGTTGCATACGCCTCTCGTCAGTTGAGACCTCATGAGCAGAACTATCCAACGCATGACTTAGAACTCACGGCGATCATCTTTGCCCTGAAGATTTGGAGACACTATTTGTGCGGAGAAAGATTCCGGATCTTCACTGACCATCAGAGTCTCAAGTATCTGTTCTCTCGAAATGAGTTGAACATGAGGCAACGCCGATGGATGGAATTACTAAAAGACTATGACTTGTGATATTTCGTATCACCTTGGAAAAGCAAATAAGGTCGCTGATGCACTGAGTCGGAAGTCTTCAGTCGCTCAAATGGTGCTCAAGGAATGGAGCTTACTTGAGAATGCTCGAGATTCGGTTTTCAAATTTGAAGTAGGCCACCTTTCGAACCTTATGGCCACCCTCAGAATTGAGCCGGAAATGCAGATCAGAATCAAGACGCTTCAATGGACAGATCTCGAGATTCAAAAGATTCTGCAAGAGAATACAGAAAAGAGGAATGTTGACTTTCAGATTTCTGAGGATAGAACGCTGAGGTTCCAAGGACGATTGTGTGTACCTAACGATGTAGAGCTTAGAGAAGAGATTTTATCAGAGGCTCATCGTACACAATTACAGCATCATCCTGGCAGTACGAAGATGTATCAGAATCTGCGTCAACACTATTGGTGGTCGGGTATGAAGGCGGATATCGCCAAGCATGTCGCCAAGTGTTTGACGTGTCAGCAGGTAAAAGCTCAACATTGCAAGCCGGGAGGACTTCTGCAACCTCTAGAGATCCCAAAATGGAAATGGGAGCATATCACAATGGATTTCGTGACCGGACTACCGAGGAGTCAGAGAGGTAATGATTCGATTTAGGTAGTAGTCGACAGATTGACGAAGTCAGCTCACTTCATTACAGTTCGAAAGGACCTCAGTTTGGATAGACACGCAGATCTGTATGTATGACAGATAGTTCGTCTGCATGGAGTGCCGGTTACGATAACTTCAGATAGAGACCCGAGATTTATTGCTGCTTTTTGGAAGAGCTTGCAGAGTGCTATAGGTACAAAGCTTCAGTATAGTACGGCCTATCATCCTCAGACGGATGGCCAGTCTGAAAGGACAATTCAGACCCTCGAGGATATGCTGAGAGCTTGTGTAATACACTTCAAAGGAAGTTGGGAAGATCAGCTACACCTGGTGGAGTTTGCCTACAACAATAGTTATCAACAGAGCCTCCAGATGGCTCCATTCGAAGCATTGTATGGCGAGCATGCGGAACACCGGTGTGTTGGGACGAAGTCGGGAAAGGAAAATCACAGGCCCAGTTGGTTCAGCGGTCGGTAGATGCCGTGGCAGTGATCAGAGGCAGATTAAAGACCGCTCAGAGTCGTCAGAAAAGTTACGCAGACAAGCGCCAGAGATTGTTAGAATTCCAAGTTGGTGATCACGTTTTTCTGAAGGTGTCACCAATGAGGAGAATTTCGCGCTTTGGCAAGAAGGGAAAACTGAGTCCGAGGTACATAGGTCCATTTGAGATTCTTGAAAGAATCGGGAACCTAGCGTATCGTCTTGCATTGCCGCCGAAATTGGCGCAACTGCATGACGTCTTTCACGTGTCGATGTTGAGGAAGTATGAGCCTGACCCGACCCACGTGCTCAATTTTGAAGAATTGGACGTGGATGATCATGTGTCATACGTTGAAAGCCCGATTCAGATTGTGGATCGAAAAGAGCAAGTCCTGCGTACAAAGACCATCCCGTTGGTCAAAGTGGTCTGGCAGCACCACGGTATTGAAGGAGCGACATGGGAGACTGAAGAGTCGATGAGAGAATTGTACCCCCACCTTTTTGCTTAAGTATTGTAAGGCTTAAATTTCGAGGACGAAATTTTTATAAGAGGGGAAGATTTGTGACATCCTGAAATCCAGGTTCTGATTTCGATCGAAATAGTTGGGCATTTCATTGACGCATTTACAGTTCTTTTCCCTGAATCGATCACTCATGGGATGACTAGTCTATCAGGTGAAGCCGTTAAGGAATTTTAACGCATTAGACTTGAGAATTCGACCAGGAAAAGACTGCTCGACCATGCAAATCTGCAAGAGATCATTACGACATAGTAAGATCGATTAGAAATCGGAGATAGGTTGACTCGACAAAGGTATGTGATTAAGTGTGGGTGATTCCACCTAATTTCACAATTCTTGTCGATCGGCACTAGACCGATTATTCTCGTCGTTCGATACCCCGTGTCCGTATTTGAAACCTTGAGATTTTACGACAATCGAGAGTCGCCAATGTATCGAAGATGTACTTTGTGGCTTGAGAATAATCAACCACGGGTCAAATGCAAGAAAATTTCCTAAAAGCTACCCGGTAGATAAGGACGCACTAAATTCGCGTCGAATTGAAATTAACTGTGAAATCGAACCCAAATTCAGAAATTGAGAGCTCTGTCAAGTCACAATTCTTTTTAGGAACGTCGACTCATCCTCAGAAGATTTTTCTTCAAACAGAGATTTTGGCGGAAAAGCAAAGTAAGGCCATTTTTGTTCGAGATTGTCAAAGGGCCGTTTTTGATTGAATCTTTGGGAAGCAAGTTGGATCATTTGACGGGAAAAGTCATAAGCGAGGTTGAGGACACATGGGTTAATTTAATAGAGCTTCAATTGGATGGAATTGATTGAGAATTGATTGAATTAAGTGTATGAGATTTTATGCCACGGCGGAAAAGAAATTTGACCCATTGGACTAAGATTGTGAGAAATTGGAGATAGTGGAACATGACATCATCAAGTGATGATGTGGTGGGCCAATTTTTGGGAGATTAAAGAAAGAGAAAAAGAAAAGGAATGCCCCCCCTTTTTCCTTCTCTCTCCTCCCTCTCCCAATCGTGCGACTCCTTCGGCCCCTCTCCATCTTCTTCATCTTCTTCTTCTTCGAAAACCCAGCCAGCCGAAGAAGCCGCAAAGCAGCAACCAGCAGCCGCCGGAACGCCGCCGTAAGCCCACCGGAGGCCGTTGCACGTCCAGCCGCGCCTCCGCCTCCCTCTCTTCCCTCCCGCGCCGGCCGACCAGCTCCTTTCTTCCTCCCGTTTGTGTCTTTGCAAACCAGAAAACTGCAGAGGAGAAACCTAATCAGCCCCTCACACCGTCGCACTCCCTCGCCGTCGCGCCAGACCACCGTTTGCCGCCTCTCCTCGCGCGAGCTGCCCTGCCCGTCGTCCTTCTCCAGCCGTGTTGTCCCTGCTCGTCCTCGCCTCCAGCAGCTTCGCAGGCCAGCGCAGGCCACGGTTCAGCCCCTCCGGCCACCGTACACCCCCGCCTCAGCCCGCCGAGACTCCCTCAACCCCTCTTGGCCCTTGCATGCCCCAACCGAACTTGGATCAGCCCCTTTCTCGTCCTCAACCAGCAGCGGACAGCACCTAGAAAAATGGGTATGGCAGCGGCTTTGTGGCCCGTTTTGGCCGGCTTCCCGACCCCGGAAGCTAGGCCCGCCTTGGAGTGAATCGATCCCCTCGGCGTCCCCGTCGATTTGAGCCGCTCGGATCGCTAATCGGGTGAGTTTAACTCACTAATCCCCGCTTAGTAGGTTAATCACGTTTAAGGGGTGTTTAGATTAAACTAAGTAGGTTTAGGTGATTAGATTAGTTTATTTAAATGTTAAGTGGATTAAGAGATGCGATTAGTTGAGTGGATAATCAATTAAGGCTAAGTAAATGTTTGGATTAAAGTAATCTTGTTTAAGCCTTAATTAATTATTTTGGATTAAATAATTATTTCGAATATTATCTTAATATAATATAATATTATTTAATTTAATTTTCGGAATAAATTTAATTATTTATTATTTTCCGGAAATTTTGACCGGGATGGCCGGTGATCGGAATTTTATGCTGATGATCGTGGTGAAGTCCGTTTATTTAATTGAGCTCGATTTGAGCTAAATTGAATTTATTGTAATTAATTATTAATTTTCGAAATTAATTAATTAATTAGTTAAATTTCGGAAATTAAGATTTAGATGGCCGACGACCGAAATTCCGTGCTGATTATCGCGGTGCAGTCCGTTTATTTATTTGAGCGTTAATTTGTGCTGAATCGAATTAATTGTGAATTTAGGATTTATTCCTAAATTATATGATTTTGGTTATTAATGGAGAAATAACCGGGCGTCGGTTTAATGCGCCAAAAATATGTAATGGGCTGATGAAATTGTGAAATATTTTTAAGTAAAATTATTATATTTTGGCTAAGGCCAACCGTGTACCCACACACGGCTATTTATCGTGAATGATAAAAATGAGGAATTGACTATATGGTTGGAGTGGTCTACTATATCGACCTTCGGGCGATATGTCAGCTTTGGGTGAGCAGTATACCGGTATACTATATTGACCTACGGGCGATATGTTAGCTTTGGGTGAGCAGTATACCTTATTATCAGCTTTGGGTGAGCATATATAGTATACTAAATTGGCCTGGGGGCCCTAATCTATCAGCTTTGCGCGAGCTATGCTATCTATTATCAGCTTTGGGTGAGCAGTCCTAGACTATGGTCGAACTTTATAGATAGTATTGAATGTACCGACCAGGGAAAGGTCGTGGTGACATGTAATCGATTAAGTTGATTGATCGCTGAGTCGATCTGATTGGTGGAATGTGATTGATTGCTGTAGTTATCAATATTATTGAGTAAACTAATGTGCAGGAAAGGAACTGATGCCAAGGTAAGCCCTTTGACCTGTGTTGTGTTTAGGCAGCCCTTATGGCGTATTGGCTTCCTAATTGGGTCTTAGTGGGGTAGAACTCGCTGAGACATAGTCTCATCCCGGTTTGGGGAAAATATTTCAGGTTCCTAGATGACGATCGTGGAGGACCGAAAGTCCTGAAGTTCGGAAGGTGGAGGCTGAAGATTCGGCAAATGGGTCTGACTAGTGGATGTTAAGACAGTCCCCTTTTTGATAAGCCATTAATTTTGTAAACAGCCTAAGTTTGTAATTAACCAGTTTGTCTATAAAGACTTGTCTTGGTTTGAAAAATATGATCCTACTTTTCTATCCCATTGTTTGATTGTCTGGGGATTTTATTAAGCTTCCGCATGCGTATATAAATGAATGGGTCGGCGACCTTCCTGGGACGTCGCAAGTAAATCGACCAGTTAAGGGATGGGCGCGCAGCCGAGGATCGGGGCGTGACACCTAGACCGACCACTCCCTCTCTCTCTCTCTCTTTTTGGTTGTATATATATATATGCATGCAATCTTATTTTGCATTAGGGACACTTGTCCCTAAGAAGGAGACAAGTGTCTCCTTTGTTGAAGACACTTGGAGGCCATGTGGCTCTTTTCCTCCTCCCCCTCCATGCACCGACAGCCCAATGGGCTCTATGGGCCGGGCCTCTTGGCCCACTTTAGGCCCATCTCACTTGGGCCTAAAGCCCAAACTTAAATGGCCCAAGTTTATTTTTAATAATACATCTTAATCCTCATTTAAATAAATACCTAATTGCATAATAAAATGACCAAAAGACTTTGTGACATTAATCCATAAAATCAAATCTATAAAGTGCATAGTCATGAACAAAGTCTTCTTTATCAAATTGTCCTATGTCCAATTTAAATAGCCCATAATTTCTA
Source organism: Eucalyptus grandis (assembly GCF_016545825.1). Taxonomy (NCBI): domain Eukaryota; kingdom Viridiplantae; phylum Streptophyta; class Magnoliopsida; order Myrtales; family Myrtaceae; genus Eucalyptus; species Eucalyptus grandis. The sequence continues at coordinate 24,885 of NW_024096445.1, forward strand.
CACCACTTTAGGGCATTTGATTTTTATTTTTATTTATAAAAATCAATTAACATTCTCATAGTCAATTAACATTTTCATAAGGGGTTTGGTCCAAGAGATAAAATATCGTGGCCAATGATGTAATTGTCCCTATGGCCATTCAAAGTCAAATATCGTTTCCCTCAAAATCAATATTTCGGGTTGAAATTCCCGGATGCCACAATTCTCCCCTCCTTAGAGAATTTCGTCCTCGAAATTAGACATTCCCTATGTCTCCTTAAACAAGTGAGGCTACCTTTCCCTCATCTCATTTTTACTTTCCCACGTGGCTTCCTCCACATCATGATATCGCCATAATATCTTAACCAATGGAGTTCTCTTGGTCCTGAGAATTTGTTCCTTTCGATCCAATACTTGCACAGGCTCCTCAATGTACCTTACTTCCTCATCCACTTTGATGGCTTCATGGTCGAGTATGTGACCAGTGGTCCGCCGACAATTCCTCAGCCATGCCTCTACTTTTCTGAAAGCTATTGTCATACACAAATTCTACCAAGTATAACTTTTCATCCCAACTTCCTTTAAAGTCAAGGATGCAAGCTCTTAACATGTCCTCTGATGCTTGGATCACTCTTTTCGTTTGTCCATCCATCTATGGATGAAAAACGATACTAAATGGGAACTTCGTCCCTAAGGCGGTTTGAAGACTTCACCAAAGGTTGGAAGTAAATCTTGAGTCTCGATCAGACGTGATAGTTACAGGAACACCATGTAATCGTACCACTTGGCTTACATGTATATCAGCAATTTTATCCATCGGATAATCTACGCGAACTACTAGGGAATGGGCAAACTTAGTCAAGTGATCTACTATCACCTAGATGGAGTCGTGGCTACTTGATGTCCTTGGAAATCCTTGCACAAAATCCATCGTCACATGATCTCATTTCCATTCTTGGTATATCTAACGATCTCAATCGAACACACCATTTAGCTGAATTATCCCTATACCTTTGTCACCATCAATTCAAGCCTAGAACCATCAAAATCGACACCATTAACAACTCATTTGGTTCAGTCCAACAAGACATTCACTACGCTTTCACTGCAACATAAATTCAAGCCAAAAATATAGCATCATTCCTTCAATTCAAATATCGATAGTCCACCAAGACTCATTCAATTCAAAGATCGACAATCCACCAAAATAAAACTTGTCTAGTTTCCATCGAATATATCTCATGTCTCATCCTAAAGGATCATCACTTAGACTAATCATTCATCAAATCCACAATTTGAACTTCCACCATTTCACCTTGGAAAGATTATAACCACAAATGATCATGTTCACTAATTCCACAAAACCTTTTCAAACTAAGATCATCACCTAAAATTAAAAGTTGACCATCATCGATTAAACCTATTATTCCAACATATAAACCTCAAATAATTTCATGTCTCATATGACCACTCAAACTCATGACTTCCATGATCATTCTATTCATACTAAATGCTTCCATGTAATGCATCAAGACTTCCAATGAAATCCTCTAATAGGAAGTCACTATTTAGCTCAAATGATCATAACCTAATCCTCAAATTCATAATTCACTCTCCATAATTCACTTCTTAAGCCTTGCTTGCAACACTACGCTTAGATGCTGCACATGTTCTTTAGGTCCTTTAGAATATATCAGGATATCATCAAATGAAGACAATCACAATTTGATCCAAATAAGGCTTAAATATCCTATTCATTAAATCCATGAATGCAGCTAAGGCATTCGTCAATCCAAATGGCATAACTAGGAACTCATAGTGTCCATAGCGAGCTCTAAATATGGTCTTAGGAATGTCTTCTTTTTCTTAACCTTAACTCGATATCCCGATCTCAAGTCAATTTTAGAAAAGACCAAACTTCCTTGCAGTTGGTCGAATATATCATCAATTCTAGATAATGAGTATTTACTCTTAACAATTACATGATTCAATTGCCTATTATTAATGCACAAACGCATCGACTTGTCCTTCTTTTTCACAAACAAGAATTCTATAAGCTTAACCATGCTTCCGCTACGTCACTCTGATAGACTTATCCCAGAAACACTACCCTCCTAGTTCAATTCATAGTCTGGTTCATTCCTGCCCCCTTTTGCCATCCTAGAAGCCTGCCAGGAGCCGCTCCTTGTTCAGGTCCTCTGACCTCGGCGTCCACTCCTCGCTCTCATCGGATCGCGTCATTACAGGTACACCAGCTTTCGCCTGGTTCGAACCCAAACTACACATCCATTGGAGGGTCTCGTTTCGATAGGGACTAACTTACAGAGTTATTATCCATTTTGGCCTATCCCATACTAAGCCTCACGGTTTTATCCTTGGTGCATAGGCAAGCATTATCTTAGGAGATCATTCATCCTAGTCCATTGCTTACGGAGCTAGTCCATTTCTACGATGACGTCAAAGTTATACATAACTATCACTATCAAGTCCATTTCCAGATCTCATTCCCTTAGGGTTATCTCACACATCTCACAAGCTAACGTAGATAACTACATGTCTTTCAGTGATGTAGAAATACGAAGAGGCATATCTAAAGATTTGGTTCCTACTTCTCACAATCATCTATATTTCTCAAACACAAATGAAAGCATGTCACTCATATCAAATAACGCATATGCCTTCTTATCCATCTATCGAAATCGTACCTGAGATAACACTTCCGCAAGCTCTTGCTTCCTCTTGAGTGACCGCATATACCCTTCCTTGTGCTGGTGGCCTCTGCAGATTCCTTGGTAGGTTTGGTCCACCAGTACTTTGTTGTACCTGTCGCATCGAGTTGACATTCGGCTGCGACCTCTTTTGTGGACAATTTCTCTTAAAGTGTCCTATTTGCCCACATCCATTACATCTCAGTTGGCTATTACAAGGTCCTGGCCCATGTTGTCTACCACATCTCGGCAAAAATTACCCCCGGTAGGGTGCTCTTCCTAAAATCGGGCCATTCCAAGCTCTTCTAAAATTTCCAAAGTAACTCTTTTTCTTAACATCCCAAGTCTGACCTTGACCAAGATAGGGTCTCTTACCTCTTCGAACATCATTAAAGGTCATTTACCACTTAGATTCTGATTGCTCCCTCACTAACTCTTGCTCCACCAACTGTGCCCTCTCATAAATCTCATTATAATCCCTTATATTTAAAGGCACCAGTTGTTTCCTAATAGCAGTCCTCAACCCTTTCAGAAATCTCTTAGCCTTTTCCTCTCGATCCTCAACCAACCTAGGAGCATACCTAGATAATTCAGAAAATTTTGCCTCATACTGGTCTACTGTCAGCTCCCTTTGTTCTAACTGAACAAATTCAAAAATCTTCCTATCCTTAGCACAATCAGAGAAATGCTTCCTATTAAAAGCTCTAACAAACTCTTCCCAGTTCACATCAGTACCTGGTGGAAAGATTGTATCCTTCGAAGCTCTCCACCAAAACTTTGCATTTCCCTCTAGTTGGTACTCTGCCAAGGTTATCTTTTCAACATCATTGCAGTCCAACAACCGGAAAATCCGTTCCATTCCATCAATCCATTGTTCCACCTCCTCAGGACTTCCTGTTCCACTAAACTTAAGTGGCTTCAACTTCAGAAATTGTTCCACCAGTCCTTGAGGGCGACGTTCCACTCCGGGTTGTTGCTGCGCTTGTCTATCCATCAGATTTCCAATATTAGCCAATGCATGCAGGATATCTTCCATTCGGGGTTCAGCCCTCGATGGATGAGCACTTCCAGCTCGCACCATGACTTTCCTGCAGTTTTCCAAGCATTTTCCTTAAGAATAATTTGCAACTCGGTGTCACTAGTCAGATAATTAATTAAGGTTATTACTAAAGTCACATAAGTAACATAAAATGTTACTGACACACAAAAGCAACATCACACTAGTTACCAGGGATCTACGAGTGAATATCCATCACCCGTTGTTCAAAGTTAGTCAACCATTCAAGTTAGTATCCTATGGTGTGCATCATTCTATCCTTATTTCCATCTGAGGCACATTATCACTCCAAATAGACCATAGCTTTGATACCAAAAAGGGCTGTGGCACCCCTCGACGGCCCCCGATCCGATTAGGGTCGCCACAGTTCGCTTACCATTCACTTTTCCTAATAACATCTCACTCGATACCATTTCAATTGCGGTGGGTCCATACAACCCTGGGGTTTACATCTTTTAGATCGGTCCCATGCAATTTATATACGGAAGCACATCCAACAATTCCCTTCCCTATATTCGTAAAACAATGCACACCAACTAAACATTTATAAGTAAAAGCCGTACACTTTTATTTACTTAAACCAGATGGACATTATTCATTGGTACATCAAAATGCCGTAGTCTTCTATATTCGGCTACACTTCAAAAGATGATCGTCATCTCCTCCAATAGTCATACACTTAAAGTCCATCAATCAGTGTCGGCGTCCAAAAGTTCCTTCCCTTGCTATCCTCCCCCTCACAGTCATATCCAATCACTTGATCCATCTCTTGGTAGTAGTGGCAGCAGAGGTGTCTTATCTAGTCTGAAAAGTTGGTCCCCGAAGGGGTGAGCACAACCACTCAGCAGGTAAAGGACCAATAAACCACTCAATGCATCATGCCACACAATCATCACAATCATAGCATTACATGTCATTGAAGTATCCATGCACAATTTACCTTGATATCATGCACATGTCATCATATCTCATGTACATACATCATCATATAGTCATCACCATCATGTCATACACTTACAATCATCATGTCACATGTACCATCATCATGACCATGCATCCATGCACTCATCATCATCATATCACATGTACCATCATCATTACCGTGCATCCATGCATTCATCATCATCATATCACATGTACCATCATCATTACCATGCATCCATGCATTCATCATCATCATCATATCACATGTACCATCATCATTACCATGCATATATCACCATGCCATAGGTGCACATACAACCATGATTCATATCATCCATGCTATCAAGCATACACCACCATGAGATCCATTCATGCATTCATGATCGCATTTTCAATATCAAATAGCATCAATTTATTTTCATAAGCCGATCATGCATCATGCCATATGCATACACCATGCACATGATTCATTTTCAATTCTTATCGTTCACAAGGATCTCATCAGTTTTTCTTTCCAGGGACCAATGTTTGCATCCCACAATTCATCGCTCGCATCCAACCAGTCATCGCAAGTAACCTCCGGGCATGTCTCCAAGATACAACCGGGCATCCGGCACCCCCACATTTCGGGCATCTCGTATCCCAACTGGCATCACGAGGAACCTCCAGGCATGTATCCAAGATACAACCGGGCATCCGGCATTTACACTCCCTGGTCGGGCATCTCGCATCCCAACTAGCATCGCGAGGCATCCCCCCAGGCACAAACCTCCAGGGCTTCCGGAATTACGTACCGACATACCACCAGGATTCCCTCCTCCTCTAGAATTACGTACCGTATACCACCGGGCATCTCGAAACTCCCGAGGACCCTCCAAAATTACGCCACTAGGCCACCGGGCATCCCGACACTCCCGGGGCATTATCAACCGCCTCCAACAGTTTCCTCATTTATCATTGTTCATGTTCATCAATTTATGTCTCAAAATTAGCATGGCATATGATGTAATGGCAAACAAGATCACTTTCATCCTTTTAATCCTTATATGCATCTCCAATCATCATCATACATGCAGCAAGACACAATCACTCATAACAATACAATTCATGGAGTCCATGCAATTTAAAATAGTCTATATTTCATGCCTTCTCGAAGTTTACAAAATTCCAGCTTGTACCATTTTAGAAAACACTTAAATTAAATATCCATATGCCTCTCAAAAATCATGAAATCAAGACATGTGATAGACAAGATAATAAGATAACAATTTCATGAAGAACACATGCCCAAAAGAGTTTCACACAAGAAGATATAACTCACACAAGTACAGCATGCAATTTCAGATAGAAACAGATTGCGCAGTCTTTGAAATAATTCGATTAAAATACCCGAACGACCTCCGAAAATTATGAAATTTTACCAGGTTATAGATAAGACAATAAAGTAGATTTTTCATGAAGACTTCTAGGACATATTAGTTTTAGATAATTTCCTATAGTCGTCCGAAGCTTCTGGTTCTCACACCGAAACGTCCAGTGTAGTCATCTCCGAAATACCGAGTTTTTACCCACTTATAATTCTTCATTTCCTCTGAAATTTGGATATGTTTTACTTAAAGAGGTCCCCTACAACTTTAATTAATGGATCTAAGTCAAATTTTTAAAGAACAGTCACCATATGGGTCCATGATGTCTCGGGTGTCCAGTACCGCGTCTCCAGATTTACCGTCTTCAAGAGTAAGTCGATTCACTAGGCTACACTTGTTCATTTTAGTTCAAATTTGATTATGTTAGTCTTTAAGATGTTATATACAAGTTTGATGAAGAAGTCGAAGAGATATTCTTGATAAAAATCGATATGCAACCACAGATCTACCAAAAGGTCAGCAAAAACGTTCCAGATCTAGTGTCTTCGTAGAATGAGGGTTTGACCCCTTTAAATCTCCACCATTTTGCACCAAATTTTATTATGTTGTAGTTTAAGATGTTGGCTAAAACTTTCATGAAGAAATCAAAGTCAAAATCGAACTCAAAACATGCATGCAAGCTCTCACAAGATTCTGGCTCAGGCGGTCCATACTAAAACAGCAAGCATATTCAAGAACAAGGCACATTTTTGCTTCGGTTTCGCCTACCCTAACATCCGAAACTCACCACTAACAAATCATACATGCAAGGCACACATGCAAGAGTGGAAATCAGTCCCAACTTGCCTCTAAGATCAAGCGGACGACAGCAAACGGACGGCACACCGGCGACGGACGGACGGCGTGCGGGCGGTGACGGGCGAGCTCCTTCCTTTCTCTCTTCCTCTCTTCCTCTCTTTCTCTCTTTCTCTCCTCTCTCTCGGCACCTAGACCGACCACTCCCTCTCTCTCTCTCTCTTTTTGGTTGTATATATATATATGCATGCAATCTTATTTTGCATGGGGGACACTTGTCCCTAAGAAGGAGACAAGTGTCTCCTTTGTTGAAGACACTTGGAGGCCATGTGGCTCCTCCTCCTCCTCCCCCTCCATGCGCCGACAGCCCAATGGGTTCTATGGGCCGGGCCTCTTGGCCCACTTTAGGCCCATCTCACTTGGGCCTAAAGCCCAAACTTAAATGGCCCAAGTTTATTTTTAATAATACATCTTAATCCTCATTTAAATAAATACCTAATTGCATAATAAAATGACCAAAAGACTTTGTGACATTACTCCATAAAATCAAATCTATAAAGTGCATAGTCAAGAACAAAGTCTTCTTTATCAAATTGTCCTATGTCCAATTTAAATAGCCCATAATTTCTACACCACTTTAGGGCATTTGATTTTGATTTTTATTTATAAAAATCAATTAACATTCTCATAGTCAATTAACATTTTCATAAGGGGTTTGGTCCAAGATATAAAATATCATGGCCGATGATGTAATTGTCCCTATGGCCATTCAAAGTCAAATATTGTTTCCCTCAAAATCAATATTTTGGGTTGAAATTCCCGGATGCCACAAATTGGGTCCGATGTGTCCCTTTTTCTTGCATTCAAAGCAAGTCACATCTTTATTGGATTCATCATACTCAGCTGATTTGTTTTGAAATCTTTGCGAGCTTTGTTTCTTCCAATTGAATCTTCTTCCTTTTTTGTTCAGTTTCCTGAACTTTCTTATCATGAGGGCGAGTTCTTCATCGTCCATGTCGTCTTCAGAGTCTGTAACATCAGAATCTTCATTAGATTTTAAGGCAATAGACTTCTTACCTTTGAGATCTTCTTCTTCATTGATTTGCTCCACTTCATAGGACTGAAGTGTTCCAACCAATTCGTCAACAGAGAGTGGCTTGATCCTTTGTGTTTCCCTTATTGAGTCTTTACGTGATTCCACTCTTTGGAAAGCCCACGCAGCAATTTGTTAACCTTCATGGGTTCTGAGATTGGTTGACCCTGATACTCAAGACCATTTACAACCTCTGTAAAACGGCTAAACATGTCGGTAATAGATTCTCCTGACTTCATCTTGAAGGCTTAATATTGACTGAGCAGAATATTGATTATGGTTTCTTTCACTCGATCTGTTCCTTCATAGTGATGTGCAGTCTATCCCAGACTTCTTTAGCTGTTTCACAAGAAGATATTTTGTTAGTAGGAGATAATGCACAATATAGGGAATAAATTGCTTTTGCATCAAGAGCTTGTCTCTTGGTTATCTCTTCTTGAGTCATGTCGCTAGCCTCTACAACTTTTTTTCCTCTTTTTGAGACTGTTATAACTCTAGGAATAATTCCTCTGTCTACTACATCCCATTCCAGAGGATCTTTCGATCTTAGGAATGCTTTCATCTTGTTTTTCCATATGTTGTATTCTTCCATCAAAATAAGGCGGCCTTGTGTTGCTTTGCCCTTCAACCAAACGTGGAGCCAACATATTAGCCATGGATCTTTAACTCTGAAGTAAAAACACTTCAATTAAATGAGTACACAGGCTCTGATACCAATTGATAGTGTTAGTATAAACACCTAGAGGGGGGTGAATAGGTGTAAAAATAAAATTTACGAGACTTAGCAACTTAATTCAATTTAATGAAAACCGAAGACTTAAGATATAAAAGACTTGCAATAATATATAGGACTGCGAATTAAGTAAAGAGATAAGGGAAAGAGAATTGGAACATGAAATTTATAGTGGTTCGGCTTAAACCAAGCCTACGTCCATTCTCCCGCACTGACAGCCCACCGACTGGATTTCACTTAAGAATCAAAAGAGATGTTATAGTCACACGTCCTTGATTCCACAGTGTAGAGTCTCTACTACACTTCCTCAAGGTCTCACAAGTATCTAGACACTCTTTTGAATGTAAGTTTACGCTCAATAAATGAACTAGCAAAGAACACAGAGCTTCAGACTTTGGAATTTTTCTATCTCGCACTCACTCGAATAACTAGAGCGTCTTCCTTATATACTCCTCCATGCCTTCATAACCGTTGGCACATTCTAAAGGAGTTCTTCCAATCTACCTGCTGGACAAAATTAATTAGGAAGATCTCGAGTCACTTAAGGAAAATGAAGATAGCCCACCAATCATGTTTGTTCATACAATCAAGTTCTAGGTTTCCAAAGTATACTTTGCCAATCAACAGATCTATATTACTCAAATTATTTGTAATGTGAATAATAGATCCTCACGATGCTATCTCCAGCCGTGAGATAATCTTCAACCAATTGAATCAAATCCTTAAGGATATACTCGCATTTGGATAAGACTTCATTGTCGGTCTAAAAACTGTCAATGATGGCAGACTTTAAATCTTGAGTCTGGTGGTTTTTAGACTTTGATGAAAGGAAACGTTTTGTCAACTTCAAAACAGATAAGGAAGTTTTCTCCAACAACTTGAATGGTTCTTTTTTGCCTTGCCCCAATGTGGAGGATGATCACCAACTGGGTTTAACATGAAATGAATTCATTGGCTCAAGTGGGCTATGCAATGGATGAAAGTGTATAGGATAAAGAAAGAATCGATCTTCGTCATCCTAAGGCACTTCAAATTACCGTACAAGTTACACTGCGAAAGTAATACTCGAAGATTGATGCGAGTGCGAACAAGAAGATTCCTACATTTCATTTCAAATTTGTCCTAATGTGGAATGATCCTTGACAGGGATAATTTAAAAAAGAATCTTCATAAGTGTATGAGGCTCAAAGGGGTTAAGCAATGGATCACCTGTAGTGTTTGGGATAGAGAAAAAGAATGCCTCTCATCACTTCGGTTGACGTACCCCTTGCGAGATCACCTTTTCCTTGCGAGCATGGAATTTTCACACAACTCACTGGGGATTAGTGTATGAAATAGTGTATGGAATAAGGCTGGCCTTTCATAATTCCAAGGCATCCCATTTGACACGTTCAATTTATCTCACACAATTCGTCAAGAAAAATGCAAGATTTGCAACAAATTTGAACAATTCAATTCATTGAAGCAATTTTTTCATCATAGAAATGTTTGAAGTTCAAAACATGACATAGCAAATTCTATCATGGATAATACTTCTTGACAGCATCAAAATTAACAGGAGTGGAAAACTCACGACTATCCATTTCTGCCAAGATTAAGGCGCCCCCAGGAAGTACCTTCTTCACCACATATGGGCCGTTGTAATTTGGAGTGAACTTGCCCCCAAGATCCGGAAAAATCGGCAACAACTTATTTAGGACTAGGTCATTTACCTCGAAATGTCTCGACCGCACCTTCCTGTTGAAAGATCTGACTACTCTCTGTTGATATGTTTGGCCATGGTAGAGAGCCTTCAGTCTTTTCTCATCAATCAAGTTCAACTATTCAAATCTTTGTTGCAACCATTCTGCCTCAGACAACTCCACTTGGGATAAAAATCTCAGAGAAAGAATCTCCACTTCCATAGGCAAAATTGCCTCCATGCTGTACACCAAAGCAAAAGGGGTTACCCCAGTATAAGTGCGGATCGATGTTCGATACGTCATCAGTGCGAAGGGTAACATGTCATGCCAATCTTAATAATTATCGGCTGTCGTAGCTAAGATTTTCTTAATGTTCTTATTGGCTATTTCAATAGCCCCGTTCATTTGAGGGCGGTAAGGAGACGAATTCAGATGCTTGACCTTGAACTCGCTGAACAACCCATCAACAAGTTTGTTGTTCAAATTTGTCCCATTATCAGTGATGATTGCTTCAGGGACGCTATAGCGAGCAATTATGTCACGTTTGACAAACTTTGCAACATTGCAAGCAGTGACACTTACAAAGGATGTAGCTTCGATCCATTTGGAGAAATAACCTATCACCACCAAAATAAATCGATGCCCATTTGAAGCCTTAGGATTGATTAGGCCAATATCAATGCCCCACATCGAGAAAGGCCATGGCTCGAAAAACTAGTGTAGCTCAGTTGGAGGAACATTGATCTTATTTCCATGAATTTGACAACAATGACAACTTCGAACATGCTGGATGCAGTCACTTTCCAGTGTGAGCCAGTAGTAGCCTAATCTCATAATCTTCTTGGCTAACATGGGTCCATTCATATGATGGCCACATACTCCTTCATGCACTTTTTGCATGATTTGAGTGGCTTCTGCTGCATCTACACACCACAACAAGACCAAATCGTAAGATCTCTTGTACAAATTCTTGCCACTTACGAAGAATTTCGAGGCCATCTTCGTGATGTACTTCCTATAAGCCTGAGTGCTTCCTTCGGGAAATTCCTGTTTTTGAATGTAATTCATGATATCGTAATACCATGATTTTCCATCAGGTTCTTCAGTCACAATCATACAATAAGTCGGCTTCAACAAAACCTCTATTTTCAGAGGCTCGACCTTTAACCCATCAGTGACTTGCAGCATAGAAGATAATGTCACGAGTGCATCTACAAATTGATTATGAGACCTTGGCAAGTATTCAAACAAAATTTCCTCGAACTCTTTTACCAGATCTTCTAAATACTCGTGGTACGGGAGAAACTTGGCATCATTGGTCTTCCATTCACCTACGGTCGACAGTATGATTAGTGTGGAATCTCCGAACACTTTTAACTTAGCCACGCCCATCTTAATTGTGGCCTGAAGCCCGAGAATACAAGCTTCATACTTGGGCACATTGTTAGTGCATGGGAATATCAATTTTGTAGCTATCGGATAGTGTTGTCCATCTGGGGATATCAGAATTGCCTTAGTACCATAACCATATAGGTTTACAGCTCCATCGAAGAACATTATCCATGAAGCTTCACTTACATTCAAGACACGGTTATCTATGAAACTGTCATCATTATTTGAGACTTCTGAATTCTCGGTCAATAGATCAGCAATCACTCGACCTTTAACCAACTTTTGTGCAATAAATTGCACATCAAATTCCGAGATCAAAATTTTCCATTTAGCCAACTTACCCACCAAAGCTGGCTTATCAAGTAAGTACTTGATAGGGTTGTTCTCAGTCACGAGGAACGTCTGGTAATGTAGCGTGTACTATCGCAATCTATGCAATACCCACACTAGCGTAGCACAGGTCTTTTTAGTATCAGAATATTTCAGTTATGATATAGTGAACTTTTTGCTCAGGTAATAAATGGCTCGTTCTCTTCTGTCAATAGGACTTTCTTGAGCCAACATTGCACCCAATGACTCACTATGAATAATGAGGTAGAGAATCAAAGGATTCCCCGGCGAGGGTGGGACAAGAACTGGTGGATTCATCAAGTATTGCTTCAGTTTGTCGAATGCTTCTTGACACTCATTATCCCAGTTGACTTGTGCATTCTTCTTTAGGAGCTTGAAGAACGGCTTGGCAGTTTCAGAGAGTTGGGAAATGAATCGAGTTATGTAATTCAGTTTACCCAAAAGGCTCCGGACTTCTTTCACCGTTGACGGAGGTTGCAACTCACATATGGCCTTAGCCTTGGATGGGTCGATCTCAATCCCTTTACCGCTCACAATAAATCCGAGTAATTTACCGGATGTTGATTCGAACACGCATTTAGTGGGATTTAGACGAAGCTTGAACTCACGGAGTCGATTGAACAACTTCTTCAAGATTTCGACATGGCTTCTTCCTGGTCGGGTCTTTGCAATCATATCATCAACATAGACCTCAATCTCCTAGTGCATCATGTCATGAAATAATGCGACCATGGCTCGCTGGTAGGTTGCCCCTGCATTCTTGAGTCCGAAGAGTATGACCTTATAATGAAAAGTTCCCCACGGGGTGATAAATGTAGTCTTCTGCTTGTCTTCCTCCTTCATCCTTATCTAATTGTATTTGGAAAAACCATCCATAAATGAGAATAGTTCAAAACCAGTGGTACTATCCATAAGGACATCTATATGTGGTAACGGGAAATCATCCTTCAAGCTAGCCTTGTTCAAGTCCCGATAGTCAACACAAACTCAAACTCGACCGTCCTTCTTCATTACCGGCACGATATTAGGCACCCATTCAAGGTATTGCGAGACTTCAATGAATCCCACCTTCAAAAGCTTCATCACCTATTCCTCTATCTTTTTCGAGAGTTCGGGCTTCGTTCTTCGCAGCCTCTGCTTCTTAGGTAGCACGTTCGGGTTAGTAGGCAAACAGTGCTCCACGATTGATAGGTTTAACCAGGCATGTTAGCGTAGGTCCATGCAAAGATGTCTTGATATTCCTTCAGTAACTGAATTAGGCGCTCAGCCTCGTCTTTGGGGAGATTCGCCACAATTTTCACCTCCTTGGCTTCTTCAGTGTCACTTAAATTAATAATGACGGTCTGCTCAGATGTGAGAGCCTTGGCTTTTTCATGTTGTTCCCAGCTTCGCTGCATCTCAATGGAATCTTCGGTCGAGTCTTCAAGATCATCAATATCAACATTTGTTGCATTGGATTGGACCATTTCCACACCTTTGTATGCCGTAAGACTGTTCTTGAAACATGAAGTAGATAAATCAGAAAGACAAATAGAGTAATCCACATCTTTGTTTTTGTTTTTTTTTTTTTTTTTGAAATTCTTTGGCAAAAACCTTTTTTGAAACATTTTGACACGAGGAAGCATGATGAAGCCCAGGCCTCAGAATTCTCCTTGGATTTTTCTTTTCTTTTATCAGCTGGATATCATCACCAGGCTGGTTTGGTATACCTCATCATGCCCTCAAAATAAAATTTGTAATTTTATTGAAATTCATCAATCAATTACATTTATTGAATGGAAAAATGCAACACTCAATCATTAAGGAAAAAGAAATTGAAAACATCTCTTAGGAAACAATAAAAATTCCCACGCAGGGGAATGTGCAAAAGCAGTAAAAGAGTTACTCTTGTGGGCCAAAGCCCATCTCTTCTGGGAGTCCTTCATCAATGGCTCCTATGATGAGGTCATTGAACAAGCTTGTAACTCCTTCTAGTTCATCATCAGGGTTCTTTGTCTGCAAGGGTGTTGGGTCATCTACACCACCCCATCCATCTGGGACTATGTTGCCTGGATCAATATAAAAGCTGGGAGGAGCCGAATACTTCACCAGGTAATCAAACTTGCCGTTAGGCTGCCCAGAGTGTCTATCACTTCCGCTTCATCTTACATCATTATGGGAGGACCAGGGAATGTCTCGCGAATGTTTGGGGGTAGTGAGTTTTGCCTCCCTCGCCCTTGTCAGGTGGCGGGTTCCGCCTTCCCTATCTTTGTTCTCCATAACTTTCTCCACCTCTTCCATGATACCCTAAACTAGTAGAACGGGACTCTGAGGGGCTTCAATAGGGTTTCGAATGCCTTAACCATTTCTCCTAAGACCATTGCTAGGAACAAAGCCATTTCCGACCATCACTCTTCCCACTATGAGGGCAGCATCTGAAACTTCAAGAATGGGCAGCGATGAACCTCGAGAAGCATGTATGGTGGACACCAACTCAAATGAGTGGTAACTTGACCTGAACTTGAAGTTTGGCTCTACATAGGGGATAGCTGTCTCCTGATAAATCCGATGGCCTTCTTCGCCATACACAGTGACCAGCTTCCTTTTGATCACGAACTTCACAGCTTGATGTAGACTTGAAGGCACTGCTCCAGTAGTGTGTATCCAGGACGACCTAGCAGGAAATTGAATGCGGTAGGAATGTCCAGCATTTAAATTTAATAGATTAATAATTTGTGCTTGGCCATATGATTCATAAATTAAATTTCAATAACTAAAAATATCCCAAGACTTTGGCCAAGATGAAAATTGGAATTCAAGAATATTTATAAAAAGAATTTCAAAAAAAAAAAAAAAAAAGAAGAGAAAAGGAGTTAATTTTGAAATGGGCCTTGGGCCCATTAGCCTAAAGCTTGGTGGGCCAAGCTAGTCGGCCCATTAGAGCCCAAGAAGGCTGTCGACCAGCCCAAGGAGGAGTGGCCGGATGGCCCAACTCCAAAGCCCAAGCCCAATCAAGTTTAAAAATAGAAATGACAAGTGGCAAGGGGCAAGAGCATGCATTGGGTGGTTTGTAGGCAATCTCATGATTGCTAATCATGAGAAGATGGGGATATAAAAAGAGAGAGAGAAGGGAGAGTGGCCGGTTTTCTTCATTTGGCCGAGAGAGAGGGTGAGAGAGAGAGAGGTGTGCGAGAGAGAGAGTTCGAGAGAAAGGGAGGAGGAGCCGAGAGGAAGGAGTCGCCGTTTGCTCGCCGTCCATCCGCCCGTGTGCCGCCCGATTCGCCGCCGTGTGCTCGTCGCTAGTTCGGTTTAGAGGCAAGTGGAGTCCTTTAACTTCTCTTGCATGTGTGTATATGGTTTTGCATGTTCGGTTTTGAGTGTGTTTGTGAGAGAAACAGAGGTAAGGGTTGGTTGTTTTCAAGCCGTGTGACTGTTCTTGCTCGGTTTGTGGAAGTCAGTAGCTTGTTCGAGCTTGCATGTGTGTTTGGAGTCATATTTTGGCTTCGGTGTCTTCATGAAAGTTGAAGCTAACATCTTGCAGTATTACATACTGAAATTTCGTAGAAAAATATGGAGATTTGAGGGGTCAAAAGTTCTATCATACGGAGACCCTAGATCTGCGAAATCTTCACTGACCTCTTGTTGATTTCTTGATTGCATGTTGATTTCTGTTGGAGATCTCACTTCGATGTCTTCATGAAAGTTGTAGGTAACATCTTAAAATACAACATACTCAAATTTGAAGAGAAATGAACGATTATAGCCTAGTGAATCGGCTAGATCTTGGAGATGATGATTCTGGTGATGTGTTCCGAGACACCCGAGACTTGATGGACTTAAATGGTGACCATAATATGGTTATTTGACCTAGATCCCTTCATGAAACTTGTAAATGACACCTTGATACATAACATACTAAAATTTCAGAGGAAAAGAAAGAGAATAGATGGGTGAAACCTTAATATTTCGGAGATGTGCATTCTGGACGATGCGGTAGTGGTTCCAGAAGTTTCGTGAGGATGTATAAATTAATATAAAAATAATCTTACTTAGAGTTCTTCATGAAAGATGCACGAAAATGTCTTGGCTATCACCCTGTAAAATTTCGTAATTTTTGGAGGCCATATGAGTATTTAAATCGAATTTATTTGGAAACTGTGCAATCTGGCCATTATCCGAATATCATGTGCTATTTTGTGAAAATTGTGAAATTATGTGAAATTCAATTTAGCCATGAATTTTGTATGGAATTGTCATCTTATTGGTTTGTTTAATGATTGTTTGAATATTATGATTTTAGGAAAAATCATAAATATTAAATGTAATATTTATTTATGGAAATAAATAAATAAAAATAATAAAAATAATAAAATAATAATAAAAATAAAGGTGGATTATTTTATTGGCCATGAATTCTATTGAATTTATTATGCATTGTTATATGACATTGGTGTATGTATGATCATGAATTGTGATGCATGTGTGAATCATATGCCATGTAATAATGAGATTAAATGGATGATGAATGTGGAAAGTTATATGTGAGTAAGAGGTTGTGGTGGAGGATGATGGCCGGAATGTATAGATACATTGCTGGAATTCCCTGGGAGATTCAGGATGCCCGGAATGTGGGGGGCCGGAAGCCTTGTCGGAGGTCTTTGCCCGAAAGGAATGCCTCGCGATGCCAGGATTGGGGTGCGAGATGCCTGGCTAGAAGGGTAAAGGCCGGAAGCCTGTCGGAGGTTTCGCCCGAAGGGAATGCCTCGTGATGCTAGTTGAGATGCGAGATGCCCGGAATGTTGGGGCCGGAAGCCGGTGGCCATGGGATGGCTGGAATGCTGGGAACCCTGTCGGAGGTCTTTGCCCGAAGGGATGATGAAATTGATGATGAGATTGATGAATGGGTGATGTGGTGATCAAAATTGAAAGATAAAGATGAAAATTAAACCATGATATGATATGATATGCATGATGATATGCATGATGATGATGATGATGATGATATGTGATATGATGATCACCCATGATATGATATGCATGATGATATGCATGATGATGACGATGATGATGATATGTGATATGATGATCACCCATGATATGATATGCATGATGATATGCATGATGATGACAATGATGATGATATGCGATGTGATATGATGATCACCCATGATATGATATGCATGATGATATGCATGATGATGACGATGATGATGATATGTGATATGATGATCACCTATGATATGATATGCATGATGATATGCATGATGATGATGATGATGATGATGATATGCGATGTGATATGATGATCACCCATGATATGATATGCATGATGATGACGATGATGATGATATGTGATATGATGATCACCTATGATATGATATGCATGATGATATGCAATGGTGATGATAATGATAATGATATATGATATGGTATGGGTATTGTGATGATGTCATGATGATGATGACATGTATGATGTAATGATGCCATGATGATGATGACATGTATGATATGATGATGATATACATGTATGTGTTATAAATTGATATGATGATGCATGATAGCATGCGCATGGCTTCAAGGTAAGGAATGCCTGCAATGTATGATGATATGCATGATGCATTGAGTTGTTATTGGATTTCCCTATCTGCTGAGTGGTTGTACTCACCCCTTTTGGGGATAACATTTCAGATTAGCCAATATGCCGCTTCCTGCCGTCACGCGTGGTGTGTTTTATGGTCTACCGTCCGATGTAGAGGTCGAGTGTGCGGAGATAGATTGTCCCTCTGTTCCCGGATTGACTTTTATTTTAGTACGATGTCTAGTGATGTACGACATAGGCCTGGCTGGGGGCCCTGTCATTCAGGAGTTCAATTCTGTGCACGTTCGTCGGGATGGAGCTATGCGAGGGATGTTGCCGCCGCCACCGCCGATGCACCGGGTTGGGTGTGAGACTGCGCGCGATGAGTAGGAGCTGGATCTCTTTTTGATGTAGATAGTCGACACTTTCGATGGGGTTTGTGCTCGTATGATGTTGAGGGTCGAGGGTTTCTTTTTGATATTTTAGGCAGGACATGGCAGAGTCCTAGCTTTTCTTGTTTTGTATCGACCCGAGAAAAAGGAAGCCCCATCCTAAAAGAATATGTAAATAATGTGTCGATGTTTGTTTATAAAAATCCCGATGTTTAGCTGGTGTGTATTTGTATCATGGATTGGTAGGGGGATAGATGGTGATGTTTAATTTGCTTCCGCTATGAGTCGCATTGGGACCGATCGTTTTAAAAAAAAAAAAAAAAAAATGTGTGTCTGCAAATCAGGACGCTTGTTCGTAAGAATGAAAGGTAATAAAGTGTAACATCAGAGCTTCTGGCGATCGCCGAAGGGTTCGGGGTGCTACAGCAGCAATGATCATCTGGATCTCGTTGAAGTAGTCATAGTCCATATGAACAAAACGAACTTGGAACAATTCCGTCTTGAGGGGCGGAGGAACTTCTTGAAGAGCTCTGTACTGACGAGCCACCCTATATGGGTAATAGGAAGTAGCACCAGAAAGGCCCAACAACGGGATTGGCTCATCATACTTGTAAGAGAAACAAGCCTCCTCAACATATAGCCATTTAGAATGCCATAAGAATGCCTTAGGATTAGGATTTTTCAAAAAATTAATCCAATGGGCATACTGTTTATTTGGGGAAATACGTTCCAGGACCGCAAAATTTTTGTATGGGGTGCCTTAAGTCATCAATTAAATTGTTTCATAAGGTGCCCAAAACTTTTTATGTGTGAGAAAAACCATATTTGTAAAAGTTCAAGGGGGGCACGCATGGTCTTTTCTTCATTTTGTTTGAAACGGTTTAATGACAAAAATGTTTCAGCTAAAACCATATTGACATAATTTAACCCGACACAAACACGATTAACCACCCATGAAATTGAAGGATTAATGGCATTTTTTGGATAAGGAAAAACGATTAGGCCAAAAAATGCTAACATGAAAATCCTAGCTTTTGAAATCATTGATTGGTTTGTGAAACATTCTTCCAAAAATGAAAATAGGCATGCAAAACAATTGGCTTTGACAACCTTCCTTACCATTTCGGCTTCGATTTCTAAAAACTGTGATAATTAGAAATAGAATCTATACCGATAGGCTACCTAATAAGTTCCTTTTCCAAGGGCATTCCATTAGCAACAATATATTCCTTTAATGTCGGAGTTAGCTCGTACTCACCAAATATGAAGGTGGAAGTTTGTGGACACCAGAAGTGAGGCAGCGCCTGTATAACACCGAAGTGGATGTTGATCTCTAACAATGGGAGAAGTCAAGCGATCCTGGCTTTCACTTACCTCTGGCCATCTTGATCTAACTGGTCCAACCACATTTTGAGCTCTTTTTTGGGAGTGGAAATGAATTGTACGTCGGTTTTCCCCCATCGCATATAAAACACGACTGACGACGAAACCTATTGTCATGGATCGAAAAAATTGCAATAAAGTAAGTAAATTGCGAAGAATTTAGACAACTTACTTTCACCGGAAAGGGATGACAATTACATAGACACACGCATGAAATGTGAGGCTCGATTTCTATCTAGATGGCTTAACAAAGTGGAGCTAAGAGGATGTTTTGATTGTTGCAGTCTTGCATTAACGTATCAGGTCCTCCTAACCCCGGCTCAAACGAATGGAATGCCCAATAATCACGCAGTCTCGCGGATATGGACAAACACATTCGACACCATGAAAGAAATTTCGGGGAAGAGAAGATCAACCTCTATATAGCAGTCTCGCTTTGGAGGAAGTATCCTTATCAATACCATCCTAAAAATCCTATCGCAGCCCAGGTTCTGCCACAGGTTGTGTGTGCAATAGTGTAGTGCTAAAAGCAATAAAACATGCACAACAGTTTAAATGCAAACAACACTTCTAATCAAGGAAAAATAAATCATTCATCCTACACTTTCTTGCAAGACAACAATTAGCAAAAACTACTCCCCTTATACCTCCCATCTGCAAGAATATTTAACACCTTAAAAATATTAGGGACGTACCTGGTGTCCTTGCTGCCAAACAAAAACATTTTTAAAAGAAAAAGAAAAATTAGCCTAAGTCCACTAAGTGTTTTAACACAAGTCCCCAGCGGAGTCGCCAAGCTGTCGCGACCTAAAATTTCAGGTGCACCACCTAAAATTAGGTTAATGGATTTCTAAGTCTTTAAACTTAGTTCGGGCTCTCCCAAGCCCATACCAATTCGCGACTTAATGTTCAAATATTTAGCATACAAAAGGTTATTAGCTAGGAGTCGCCACTAATCGATTTACGATAGGTCGATTAGACACCTAAGTAAAATAATGGGAGAATTATTTTACTCCTACGAACCGGAGATTTTGGGTACGGGGACTTGGTTACACTAGACTTTTCTAATACCCTTTCGATACCATTTCTTTTTATTTTCAAAAATATTTTTGCAGGCGGTTTGGACTTATTTTATCCTAATTTACTATCATGCAATAAGGTGACCACACAGATGCTCATCCACTATCAAACATTCAAAAAATAATAAATAAATAAATAAATTGCATCAAAAGAAATAAACACACAAAGCAAGCAATTATATTTTTTGGGTTTTCTTGGAATTAGAATTTTTTATAAAACATGCATTTTAACTACATGACCTAATCTTACTAATGAGCAAATTCTAAGTAAATGAACCTATTATGCAAACTAATTAAATGCAACTAATATTTTTTTGTATTTTTTATTGAAATTCAAAATTAATAAAAATCCTAATTAAACTATCTAAAAAGGGAATAATTTTCTAATTTATTTTAGGGATTAATTTGACTTAAACCCTATCCTATCTTAGAAAACTATTTTTAGAAAAATGAGATAATTAAAATGTGTAAACATGATCTAAAACCCTATATATATAAAGGTTATTTGGGTCGAACCCTAACCTATTTCGAAAAATTATGTAAAAATGCAATCCTAAAAAATTCTAATTTACTAAACCTATATGTCTAATTTTGATAAAAAAAAAAAAAAAAAAAACCTATATGTCTAATTTACTAAACCTACAAGCTCTAATGCAAGATTTTGATTTTGATTTTGATTTTTTTTTTTATTTTTAGTGTTTTTCCAAGACAAGTAATTATCAAATAAACATTAAATCTAAACAATCAAGATATTCAACAAATAAAGGATTAAAGTAATCGAAAAAATAACATGTTGTCTCACAGGTCAAATTAACGATTACTCTAACTCGAGCATCACGACATATAAAAGCTTGAAAATAATTAAAAATCAGATCCGAAGTCTTACAGATCAAATTAATAATTATAATGATTTAACAATTAAAATACTACCAAAATGCTCAAAAATTAATATAATTAAAAAAATGATCGATATCTTACGGATCAAATTAATAATTACAATAATTTTGGACAAAATCCCTGCGGATAATGCCTACATAATTTATGAATATTGACATCAAATATTACAATTTAAATAAATAAACTAAAAAATGAAATAAAATAAAATAAAATAAAATAAAATAAAAATAAGCTAAACTACCTAAAGGGGAGATAGCGACGGTGGCGGCGCCGGGCGGTTGCTAGCGGCGTCGAGCTTCGGACGAAGGGACGGTGGACAAGGGCGAAGGAGCAACGGCGAGCGAGCGAGGTGTTGGTGCAGTGGCGTTGGCCGAGTGGAGGCGGACCACCGATTTGCTAGGCGTGAGCTGTAGAGGCACGGCGGCGTCGGGTCGTCGTGGGTGGAGGTCACCGGAGAGGGGTTTCGGACGAAGGCTAGTAGACGCGGCGATAGCGCTAGGTCACGGGCCGCTGGCTGCTGGGCCACGACGGCAAGGCGGTGCTTGGGCTTTTGGTTGCAGGCGAGGCAAATCCGGTGGTAGCAACAATGTCACAGGGGCTCACAGGCGGGGCATAGCGATGCTTGTACGGCGGTAGCAACCGGAGACTCGAGATTTGCAGGTGGGTCGCTTGGGCGTGAGGCGGAACAAGGCTTGGGTGCAGTGACAAGTAGCGGTGCGCTGAGTCGTGAGTCGTCGAGGCGCGGCGTCAGGTGGAGGCGAGCTTAGATCTGCAGGTGTCGGCACTCGAGCGGCGAGATCGGGTTCAGATTTGGTGGAGGTCCTGCAAGCGGCGGTGGTGTGTTGAGCAGTGGGGGGTCGAGCACTAGAAAGCAGTGGCGGCGAGCAGTGGCGTTGCTGGTGAGGCGCGGATGGAGCGGCAAGGAGCACGAGCGTCAGCAGCGGTGCTACGCGTCGAGGGTGAATCTAGTGGGGCAGCGAACGGCAAGGGCGAGGGGCGGATGGAGGCGCGGAGGCGGTTGACGGAGGTAGCGCTGGTGCGGAGGCAGTTGATGGAGGCGACGACGGCGCGGTGGACAGCGTTGGCATGCCTGGCATGATCGGGGAGGGCCTTCGGGGAAGACGACACTGCAGCTTCTTTTTTTTTTTTCTCACCTGTCTCACGTCACTCACATTGCTTCCTCTGCTCACTTTTTGAATTTGACTTCATAGGGAGTGGAGGCTCTTTGTTTTTTTCTCTCTCTTTTACTTTTTTTTTTTTTTTTGCACGAATTCTTTTCTCTCAATTTTTTCTTCGAACCTCCCTTTGCTCGAAAATTTTGGTCTCCTTTTATAGTGGTTTCATACGACCACTTTCCATGGCAATTTCCGAGCTTCCATCTTCTTTTGCACTGATTTATGGCTGCATATTGAGCGTGATTTCGCAATCAGCTCGATTTTGCTTTGATTCATTCCATTTTGTCAAAATCCTTGCCCTTTATTTACCTAATTTTTAATTGCTTATGCATTTATCAAAATCTGAATATTCATAAGAATTTCAAACTTCCATGCATAATCAATCAAATCAATTTTCCCCTGTTTTTTTTTTTCATTTTTTTCTTTTATTTTCCTAGATTTGCCAAAATTAGGTGTTAACACGAGGATATCCGAATATACGTAATCCGGAATAATTAACAGGTTTCCTCGACCACACTTCCTTAGGAGTTTTCCACTCGATAGCAGATGATGGAGATCAACTAAACAGGTAACATGACATGTTCACTGCTTCGGCCTAAAATTCCTTACCAAGTCCTGCATGCGAAAGCATACATCGAGCTCGCTCAAGCAAAGTTCTGTTCTTTCGTTTTTCCACGCCATTTAGATGTGGTGTCCCAGGTACTGTGCGGTGTCTCACAATACATTCTTTCTCGCAGAACTCAGTAAAATCTTTACCATAGAATTCCATGCCATTTTCGGTTCTCAGGCACTTGATTTGTTTATCTGACTGCTTCTCAATCAATACCTTAAATTTCTTGAACCGATCAAACACATCATATTTGTGCTTCAGAAAGTATACCCATACCTTCCTCAAATAGTGGTCGATAAATGTCAGCGTATATCAGGCGACTCCTTTCGAATGAACTGAAGACGGGCCCTAGACATCTAAATGAATATATTCAACTGGTCATTTGGTCGAATGAATAGTTGTAGTAAACTTAACTCGATATTGCTTCCCATAGATGTAGTGCTCACATAAGCCCAGCTCTTCTATCTTTTGACCCTTCAACAACCCCCTTTCACTTACCATCGTCATACATGCCTCACTCATGTGCTCTAAACGCATATGCCTTAATTGAGTCAAATTAGAGTTTGACTCACCTGATGAAACTGCAGTGGTTCCGGTTACGGTCTCTCCCAGTAGATGATAAAGAGTATTCACTTTTTTCCCCTTCATCACTGTCATGGCACCTCGAGAGATCTTTAGTACTCCACCTTTAGCGGTGTACCTACACCCGATGTCATCAAGTGTCCCTAGAGAAATAAGGTTCTTCTTGAGCTCGGGTACATGCCTCACATCTGTCAATGTGCGCACCACCCCATCATGCATCTAGATCTGAATTGTCCTTATCCCCATAGCCTTACAGACTGCATTATTCTTCAAAAGAACTCTACCATCATCTGCAGCCTAGTAAGTAGTAAACTAGTTCTTATGAGGCGTTATATGATAAGAACACCCCGAATCTAACACCCATTCGTCTCTTAACGAAGTAACAGTCACACATAAGACAACTTCTGCATTACTATTGCTCCCCTCGGTAATGTTTATTACATTACTTGTGGCATTTTGCCTATCAGCTTTATTCCCCCGCTTTGGACAATCTCTCCTGATGTGTCCCTTCTCGTGACACTCAAAGCACTTCACGCGTCCCTTGTACTTTCTATGGCCTGATTTCGATCTGCTTTTACCTTTGCTGCTACTAGGCCCTCGATGTTGTTCTCTATCTTGAATCGCCAGTGCTTGCGTTGCTCCTTGCGCCAGACCGTCATTCCGCAACTTTCTTTGCCACTCCTTAGAGAATAAGGCGAACTTTACCTTTTCTGAGGTAATTGTAGTACACCCCTGCAACAGTGAATTAGTAAAGTGCTCCCATGACTCTGGTAAAGAAGCTAACAACATCATGTCCTGTTTTTCATCATCAAGTATTTTACCGGCGTTCTTCAGATCCATCATGGGTTTATTAAATTCATCTAAGTGGGTTCTGATAGACGTACCTTCAGTATATCTAAATTGAAACATCTTCTTCAACATGTACAAGAGATTGTTTAAACATTTCTTCACATAGAGTGCTTAAAGTTTTGCTCATAATGCTGCGGCATCCTTCTCCTCAGCAACCTCTATTAAAACCTTATCCGACAAATTTAACAGGATTATGCTCTTTACCTTTTCCATTAGCTCTACCCTTTCAGAGGCTTTCATTATGATTGGCAACTCATCTTCACCATCCAATGCCTTGGCCAAACCTTGGATTGTCAATAAAGCCCGCATTTTGATGCTCTATAACACAAAGTTGTTGCTCCTGTTAAACATCTCAATTTCAGATTTCCTCTCAGACATAATTGCAATAATAGAATTTCCAAATAATAATCAGACAAGCAAAAACTCCAAATCACAATCAAGAAATCCAACCCCAAGCTCTAATACCAATTGTTGGGATATAGTACGCGGAAACGACATGATCTTGCAATTTACATCAACGTAAAATCACCAGAGAAATAAACGAAGAAAAATAAGGACACCAGAAATTTACGTGGTTCAGTCCGAGTATTAATACCTACGTCCACAAGGAGAGCCGATAGCAAATAATTCACTATAATCGGAGAATCAGAGTTTACAATCACTCATATGCTCAAGTGTTTCCCACATCTAAATTTAACTACAAATCCAAAGTGTTTATAAATAAATAACTCAATTGAACATAAACTCACGGCACAAAATTACCGCGTTCAAGCTCAAAGTTTAACTTGTGTGTGTCTTCAAAGCTTCGCGTAGCTTGCGGCTTCAAAGAATGGCGTGGACATGCGGCTTCGAAGGGGTGCAGCAGCCTCTTGCTTCGGCGGCTTCTATCTGGCAAAGAAAAGAAGTCCTGTAAAAATATTCCTGTTTTATACGTGTGCCCAGGTCAAACTTTGACCTGGGCCCACCACGATTCCGCTGCGCGTGGACTTCATCTTACGCCAAAGGTGCAGAGGACTTCTTTCCTCTTTTATTTCATCGGCTAAAAGAAGCCCCAAAACCAGACGTAGAATTTGTGTGCCCCAAAGTTTGGGCCAGACCATGGCCTAAAAATGAATTCGGCTCCTCCTGCAGGAAATTTGAAATTCCCATCTTCTAATTTTATTTATTTATTTTTCTTTTGTAAATCTTCATGGAGTCCCACGGACTTCTACTTGTTCAAGCGAATTGCGTTTTGCGAATGCTCAAGCTCGAGATATAATTTAACACCTTTAACTTTAACATGTCCTGGTATCATGCCTTTGCAGCGAATTATATTTGGCAATTGATAATAAAACCTTCTAAGAGTGATCTTTTCGAGATACCAAACGGGTCATTCTCTATGTTGCCAAAAAAAAAGATTATGGGCCTTCACCTCTCCTCTGATAGAAGACATGGAACGCTTACATTTGTCTGATTTGAAATGGTCGGTTGTCCTCAAACTAGGCAATTCACCATTCCTTCAGCTACTCTGTATGATGCTAATCTCTGAAGTTTCATATACAACACCCTGCTTCACGTTCCACCTCTAACGTCGAATACCGTGTCCTTATATTTAAACCAGTGCTCTCCTGTAACTATGTCGACTCCTGTGTAATTTGTTGCTATTCCTCTTCACCATGCTTGTACCACACACCTCTTGGAGATGGATTTTGAGTTACCAAAGGGAAAGGTTACTAGGGTTCCCTTTATCTATCTCCTGCTTCGCCTGTTCTCGCAATCAATGTGTTTTAAATCTATTTTAGACTCTAAGATCAATAATGTGGTCAATGTGATATATAAAACCTAACGTACATTTCCAGGTTTGTTTTTCCACACCATTCACGCATAACAATCCACTATATGGACCATCTACTAGACTCGTTCTTACTTGGTCTGGGACATTAATGTGGTATCATATTATTGGGTTTGGACCATGCATATCAATCTAGAAAACTGCATCCTACGGAGAGGAACATCATATATGGGGGGAAATTGTCAAAAACAAAAAGAAAAAAGAGTCATAAACCTATCGTACGGCCGTTAATTTAGTCCTCAACTTTTCAATTTGGCCAATTTAGTCCTTTTTGAAGATTTTTTAATTTAGTCCACCCAACCAATTTAACCAGAAATCGCAAATGTATAGGTTTGGTTAGTGCCGGTCGTGGTTGTCTTAAGTGGCACAATCGATGGATGGCCAATGGCTAACATAGATGAAACAATGTTTTGTAATATTGTGAAGTTTTTTTATTTCTTTTCTTTTTTCCCTTTACTTTTCTTTTTATTTTTTTTTAATATTCCCTCCGCCAATCGCCGGCACATTGCCAATAATCGGCAAAGGTTGCTAGGGCGAAGGCGTTATACCAAACATGTGACAAAAGCACATTGACATACGTGGAGAAGTGACTGACATGAATACCAAACCTATTACTAGAAATTGATACCAGCCACCTCCAAAATGCAGGAGACACGTCCAGAACATTAGGGACACGTCCAAAAGGTCGGAGATAACAAGTCTTAAAACGTGAAAAGTGAAAGCCTATAAGCTCATGACTATAAATGGACGAAAGAAGAAAAGCGCACACACTCAAGCAACTTGTCAAATTTAGCTTATTTAATCAAAGTTTATGTTTCTTTTCTTTTGTCAGACTTTCATACTTTTAAGTTTGATTTGAGTTTGTGCGGTCCAATTTTAGTTTTGATTCATTCTTAAGTCTAGTTCGTGTACCTTTTCACACTGTAATTATGGGAGAAGGATAGCGCAAGTGTCATAACTTTCATATGTCACTCACTTGAGTACCATAATTTTTTTTCTCTAACTTAAGTGCCACATTGAAGAAAAATCGATGATTTGAGTGCCATTTCTGACAAATCATCATACGTGAATTTTTCATTAATTTCCCATCCAACGTGGATTATTTTAATTATTTTCATTGATTTAACTTTTTTTGAATTACTTGAATTATTTAAATTATTTTTTTCCTTTTTTCCCATCCTTGTTTTTTTTTTTTTTTTTTAAGGGTTGACGAGGGTCACCGGTAAACCTCGCCAGCCATGAAACCCATGCCCATATTGGGTGAGGGCTGCTTCACCTAGATCTGGCGAGGGCCTTCTCGGTTAAGGACGAGGCAACCTTCGGTGAGGGTTTCGTGGCAAGGAGAAAAAGGAAAAATAAAAATAACAATAAAAATACAAAAAAACTTAAAAAATAATTAAAAAAATAAAACACCGGCAAAACCATATAGGACGACTGGTATCTACGTCGAATTTTCTAGCTAGACAAATCACCGATGGCACTGAAGTGATCGATTTTTGAAATTTATGGCATTCGAGTGGGTATAAAAAGATTATTATAGCACTTAAGTAAGCACAGTATGAAAGTTATGGCATTTGCGCTATTCTTATCTTGTAATCGTCAAATCAATTATACAATGACCAGATGTTTTCACATTTGCTAATTTCAAACTCAGACTTTGTTTAACAACGTTTATAAGGGAGCAGGCATTCATTTGGCGATTTGTTTTGGGATAACAGGACCAAATCGGTCTTCTAGCATATCGTTTGTGTACTATTACTATTGACATTGTTGCCCGACTAAATCCCCCTACCATAATTTTCATATTTCTGTCCATCCTAGTGATATCATAAAAATATTTTAAGATATTTCAGTAGTAGTAGAAGAGTAAGAAGAAGAGAGGAGGAAGAGGAAGAAGAAGAAGCCTCAAGCTCAGGCTGCTAATAGATTTGTCAATAGCTAAGTGGAACGGCTAGATTTATTTAACCAGCGAAGACTCAAGCTCAGGCTGCTAATAGATTTGTCATAGCTAAGTGGATCGGCTAGATTTATTTGACCAGCGACCTATTGTCTATTAGGAGTTAATGACATCAAAATAATTGAGAAAACTACCAAAAAAGTTATAAACATATTGAATTTGTGTCAATTCAATCTTAAACATCTCAATGTGTCCAATTTAGTTCTAAATATTTTGATAATAAAATAAAAGTAGTGCGGCCAGTTTTGGCCCAAAATCCTACATGGCATAGCTAATGATGATCTAGATAATTTTTTTATTTTTAATATTTTAAATTTATTATTATTTATTTATTATATTCTTCTTTTTCTTATCTTTTCCTTCTTTTTTTCACTGGCAACAGACTCTGCATCGCTGTCTCAAGCCTTATTGCCCCTAGCTCGCACAACCCTAATTCAACCATCCCTTGTGCTTACAGCTTAGAAATCTCAACATTGCCAAAACAAAAATCTTGACTTATAACCTTCAAAACCTCTAGACGAATGTATGTATTGTTGCCAACGATAGGCAACAAATTACTGCTATTTGCCCAAAAACATGCAAACAACTTTATCTCCAGTCAATTGGTTAACACCAAAACATATGCATTTACATAAGAGGAAAAGGATTCCAAGAACATCAAGAAGAAGCACCACCAAAAGGCAATTGAAAGATGGCGAAACAAGCGCCATCAAATATTGTTTGCCTTCTCTTGTTGAACTTACTGGTGTCGGCCATCGCTGCAAGACCTTAAGTAGATAAATCAGCAAATGCCAAGATTACGGCGTTACCTGGACAACGTATGGACGTGACTTTTGCTCAGTATGCGGGGCGTGTGACCATAAATGAAAAGAAGAAGCTGTTCTATTGGCTGGTTGAAGCGTCATCGGATGCGGAGTCTAAACCTCTTCTCCTATGGCTCAATGGAGGACCCGGCGCCTCGACGATCAGGTACGGAGCTTTTCAAGAGATCGGAGCCTTCCAGATCTTTGCTTGGCGGGAAGCTTTCTAAAAGACAATTTGCATGGAACACCGGTAATTTTGTATCGGCAACGCTTCGTGCATTAAATCCTCGTTCAGACTCGTCCATTGAATATCTCGAATGGCTATTACCTCATGTGAGTTGCTGTTTGGTTTTATTGATAAGGGAAAGCCAAACTCAAGAAAATTTAGGCTCTAAGACGAAACTCAATTGAGAATTTATAGTAGCGTTGAATTTGACCTATATTAAAGCTGCCAAGTTTTTTTTGGGTAAAAAAAAGGTGCTAAGTTTAAATAGTGACATAATTAGTGTGTAGGTTGTAGTACGGAGGCTGAATTTTATTATATTTGTTGGTTAGTTTTATCCTGTCAACTCATAGTATCGTATATCTTTAGATCAAAGTAACGAGTTTTTCATGACGGCCTAAATGAATGTTATATCTTTTTCAAACTCATAAACAATCAGTTGTCACTAAGAAATCCATAATTAAGACGAAGATTGAATAATAACATCTTGGGGTTTCTTTTTTCCCGGAGGCCAATTTGCTGTTCCTCGATTCCCCTGCTGGAGCTGGATTTTCTAGCCTCAACGTCGCTGAATCAATCGGAGACATAGCACTGGTTGGGACTCATGACTTGCTTTGCCTGCTTACCCTGGCTTTGAATTCGTGTCTTCCGCTTATGACTTTCTTTCACAAAGTCTCAAGTTGTTCCCCTTTTTTTCTATCTCAGCCATGGACAGTCACACATTTTTAAATAAATGGCTCAAAATCTTTCCGTAATACAAATATCGAGACTTCTATGTTGCCGGAGAGAGCTATGCAGGTGCGCTTTTTCTGTGGCCATTTAATTGTATAACGTAATTTTAGGTCACGCATGAGTTCAATAATGAACACTTATTCCGGGACATTATGTGCCTCAACTCGCCCGACTCATAGTAAACTGCAACAATGGGATGGTGCGACCAATCATCAATCTGAAGGGAATACTGGTGAGATGATTAGTGTCGAATCTGCATGTTGAAGCATATTTATTTTCACTATGGAACTGGACTAAACTAGTGCCTTTGTCCTGAGTAAAAATTTCTAGCTAGGAAACCCTCTTCTTGATGCGAAACCGGAGAACCAGGAATGGCTGATTACTTGGGGAATCAGGGGTTGATCTTGGACACTACGTACTGAAACATACAGAATTTTTGTGCTGTCGATAGACATTCCGATGTCTCCAATAAAGCCTGGGATGAAGCATATATGAATGAATTTGGAGACGTCAACAATTTTAACCTATTCATGAGACCATCTGCGAGCCCCATACAGGTGAGATAGCTCCTAAATTTATTCTTAGAGGCTAGAAAATGAGCGGTAAGAAAGCCTGACAGCACTTTGATACTCGATCCTGAGTTCTTTACTGCAAGTAGGATTTGATGTACAGAGATAGGTTTGGACATTACTCGGATAATGACACTATTAATTACTTGAGAAGGAAAGAGGTGCAGGAAGCTTTCCACATTGACCCTCCCTATATTCCATTAAACTACACTCTATCCAGGTATTGTTCATGATACAAAAACTTCACTCAAACTAAGGCCATGGAAAATTTCTGGAAAATAATAAAACATGTGGTTTGGCTTATGCAGCGACCTGGTTCAGCAGAACTACGTAAAAAGTGACACAGAATCAGCGATGTTGCTGATTCTAAAAGAACTCATAGAGACCCAGTTGCGCATTTGGATATACAGGTAAGGCGTATTAGATTTTAGAAACAAGAAAAGAGAAAGTCATGCCAATGCATTTCATCTGGAGCCTGCAACATTTTATTAATTTGAGATATAATCATGATTGTATTGAATTGGTAGAATTAAACAACGAAAATGGATGTTATATTCTAATTTATCATCAAGATGTCTTTTTTTTTTTTTTTTTTTTTTTGGTAGACATTAGCAGTACCGAATATTTATTATTTGCAGATTGAACATTTTTCCTTTTGGGCAGTGGGATTACAGATATAGCCATTCCTTTGTCAACGACTTGGCGCAACATGGAAGCACTTAAGCTCAAACGAAAGGATAAACCTTTGAACCATAACAATCTGGTAAGCGACATTCAAATCAAGTTGGAGAAAAGCTTTCACGTAGTAATTCACAGTAAACTAAAACGAGACACTTGGGCTTCTGATCAGCTTGGAGGTTGGACCGAGGTACACAAAGGGCTTACGTTCGTTGCTGTGTTGGGATCGGGACACAAAGTCCCAATGTATCTCTCCTCTCATGCACATGCTTTGTCCAAGAGCTTCCTATCGAATACACCCATGCCACAGGCACCGACTCAACAATGAGAAGTTCGACGCAGTATCGCTCGAGTGATGGCTCAAGAAAATATCCATGCTCAATTTGATGAAGCCGTTGATATCGATCATTTGTGATTTTCTAGGTCAGCCTGGACCAAGTGAAGTGCTTTCAGTACACAATCAGCAAAGACATTCAAGTTTCTGTAGTTGGAAGCGCTTGATATTTCCAGTTGGTTCTTGATTTCGAACTCTCAACTGCAATGAGGAAGGTTATTGTTTTTCGTTCCTCTACTTTTACCTCTCGAAAGAACCCTCAAGTGCCACAACGTGGCATGGGGAATACATAAGTGTTAAAACTTCCAAAAAGTACACTTAAAGTGCCAAAATCGGAAAAGAGAAGAACACTTAAAGTACCAATAGCAAGAATTTATGATCGAACAACTACCGTGATTTTTTTCTTACAAGAATTTTAAATGATGTAGCATTTCTTTAAAAAAAAAAAAAAAAATCTTTGTAACTGTCCACGTAGACTACGCGAACGACGCTAAACGACGTCATTTTGGCACTTAAGTGATCACTTTCTACAAAGCCTGATACTTAAGTGTTCACTTTTAACTATGAATGGCACTTGTGATCACTTATTTGATGCCTTGATACTTAAGTGATCTTTTCAATCACGACTTGCACTTAAGTAAACATGGAGGACGACATTATTTTAGACAATAATTGCTGAGTGGACATTTTGGTAAGCCATGTGGACCGGTTTTATAATAAAATAACACTACGTCGGATTTTCAGTAAGCTCACCAGAATTAGCACTTAAGTGTCCAATTTTCAAAAAAAAAGTAGCACTTAAGTATACTTTTTAAAAGTTTTGGTACTAACGTGTTTCCATGTGCCAAGTTGTGGCACTTGGGGTATTTTTTTCTCCATTTTTTCCTCTACCACAAGGAAAGAAACTGAGATGTGCATGCCGCTTGCTCCTAGCCAATTCCAAGAAGGAAAATGAAAATTTATGAAAAGCCAATATTTTCTGATTTTAAAAAAAAAAAATCATTCATCTGAATTTAAGTATAGGTTTATCATTGATTATGAAATGCTTGTGCATTATCTCATTTTCCTAAGTGATCTAAACATTAGAAAATGAGAAAAATATTATTTGATAGAAAATTTTTGACAAAGTAAATGGAATCTAAGCTTAAATTGAATCAATTCCCATGATGCAATTTCTATCTAAATATAACTTTGTTTTTTTTTTTTCATTAATATGTATGGTAGAAGTAATCTCCGACTTAGACAGACTAATGCACGTCGGAAGATAACAAACGAGTTACGACGCTAGGATAATGCAAACCCGTGGGATGACATGAGAATAACATATATACATAGATAAACGGCCCTGGATCGCTTGAGGGCTTTGGCAAGACCCAAATGAGCCTGAAAGTTCGCTGTCCAGCCCCATGTAGGGTCCGGATGGCGGCCTATGGACCTCATCTCGCATGCCAAACCCCGAACGAAGGCCAAAATGTCCCAATGCATCTACGAGCCATTAGGGCTCATGAGGGCGGATCGGAGAACGTCACGAGAATGTTAATGAACCAAAAACCTTTGCAATGCCCGCTGTCCAGCATGTATACAACCTGTGTTGGGAGAGCATAACAACCTCAACAATATCGATGTAATGCAGCAGGACAAAACAATTTTCCATTTTGTGCAAACCTTATAGGAAATGATATAATAGAGCAATATAAATACCCAGCACACAAACACAAGACGAATTTTTTGTGGAAAACCTCCTCGGTATGAGGAGATAAAAAAACCATGAGACTGGAGTCCCCCAAAAATATTCACTATTAGCAAACTTGGATAAACAACATTCTTCTCTAGTAAATATTAGAGGTACATAGCAGCAAAGAAATTAAGAACGTCATTCTTGACAATATGCATGAATTTCACATTAGATCAAGGATAAATCTTACAAAATCTCACAAAAAACGCAGGTTTGGTTCAACCCACGAAAAAACTGATATAGGAAACTTCAAGTGCAAATCAAACCGATTAAATTTGAGAAGAATGTGTCATAAGCACACTAACAAGTTTCAGCTCAATCGGATTACAAATCGGCCTCCGATGTCAGCTTGATGAAAATCAAATACTACCCTCAACCTAAATTTTCTGCTCTCTTTTTCCCTTATTATTGCATCTCAACCATCATTCTTTGCAATTACCACATAAAAGATAGAGATAA
This sequence comes from Eucalyptus grandis, assembly GCF_016545825.1. NCBI lineage: Eukaryota > Viridiplantae > Streptophyta > Magnoliopsida > Myrtales > Myrtaceae > Eucalyptus > Eucalyptus grandis. Next base: position 58,811 of record NW_024096445.1, read on the forward strand.
ACCCTATTCCCTCATATGAATTATCATATGGTTCAAGCCTTTGAGCTCGGAATTCATTAAACTTCCTTACAAGAGATTGAATCCAGCCAACAACCTGAACAGCAAGCATCAATTCTTTATTGTACCCAAAACAGGTTTAAAAAAGTTCCAAAAGTCAAGCCAATGCACCCCAAGCCGTGAGGACCCGTGAGGGTTGGCTTGAGGCTCATCAATTGAGTACATTAAAACCAGCAGCTGGCTAGCCATAGTTGGGACAACGGCTTATAGCCCATTAAAATCGAGCAAATCTAGTCAATGCAAATCTAAGTACGACTTGCTCCTATACTGAGATAAACATATCAAAGAATCTAAGCAAACCCTAACGCTTCATTCTGATAGTAATGTGCATTAACAGGGAAAATAAGCAAAGATGACCAGAAAGAGCAACAGGCAAACCGGCAAGGCAAACTCACGGCAAAAGACGGCCAAAGCTTGGATAAAGTTTCAAAGCATGACAAACCACATTAAACAAAGAAATTGCATGATCCAAGGATGAAACAACACACAATCAAACACCATGACCGAGCGAATCGACCCACAGGCCAAGATAATAGGCTTGTGATGGCCAGTAGGGCGAGACAAGCCATCATAATTAGCTTTAAGGCTTCGGGTTTGTACTCGAGGAATGTGATGGAGACACAAAAACAAAGGGAGAAGTAGACTATCAGTGCCATAAGTTGTGTACGGCACTCACTTTGATGCAAAAAATTTCCGTTGAATCACTTAAGTGCCAAATCGGAGGAAAAACGATCACTTTGGTGCCACCGGTGAGAGATTCTAGCCAAAATGATTACATGGCTTTTATATTTAAAAAAGAAAATCGAGAAGCCTTTTAAATGACGACGTTTTCAGTCCTCCTTAAGAAAACGACGTTTTGCCATCAGATGTGGATGGCCTCAAAAAAATGACACCGCACAGCTCATTTGGGATTGAAATTAGGGTTTTTTTTGTTCAATCCTTGCCGACCTAGCTTGCTCGGCCACCGTCGCTTGGCCACTGTGCTCAGCCACCGTCGCTCGACCACCGTGCTTGGCCACCGTCGGTCGGCCTCTGTCGTAGTTGCTCAATTAGGTGAGCAAGGAGAGGCTGAGGTTGTTTCTTGGGCAAGAAGTGATGGGAAAATAGGAGGCAAGGGTAGAGGAGGAGAAGGAAGAAGGGGGGGTCGAAGGTGCAGAGAGAGAGAGAGAAGACGAGGAGTGCAAGGGAAACGAGGAGGGCGCAGATGGAGATGGTGGATTGGGCTCTGCTCAAAGTGTGGCTGGTGCTGGTGTTGTTCTTCGAGGAAGAAGACGACGCTGCCATGCCTTCTCTCTCTCTCTCTCTCTCTCTCTCTCTCTCTCGATTTGGGGATTTAGGGTTTCGACTTGGGGGAAAGACACCAAACGGCATCTTTTTGTGATTTACATGTTAACTGTACTCTCCGACGAGCCACATCAGTATCAAAAATTAATAAAAAAGTGCAACGTCGGATTTCCGGTCAATCGATCGAAGTTGGCACTAAAATGATCGTTTTTCAAACTTTTTAGCACTTCAGTGATCCGACGGAAACTTTTGGTACCAAAGTGAGTGCCGTACACGACTTATGGTACTGATAGTGTACTTCTCCCCAAAAACAAGGATGAAACAAGAACAACAGGACTCCTACCTCGAATGATGAGAAAGATAGGCGGACACGCTCGCTAAAGCTCACGGCAACACACCCTTTACTCAGGCTTTCCTTCTCTTATCTCATGGTCACCCCCTCACTCTCGGTTGCAACTCGCATTGTCACTCTTAATACTTTTTTTCTTTGGCTATCTGGTTTCAGCTGAAACTGAAGGTTTTTGGGAGAGGATGAAGTGAAGAAGGGTCTCACGGAAAGTCCCACCTTTGCCCTTTTATTCCCTCTGGGATGGTCAACGGTGTTGCTGCAGAACTCCAGCATCCTACCTGCTTCTAGCTCATAATTTTTGGCTGAAAATGGGAAAATTGTCTAAAAAGTCAAAAATTTATTGCAATTTTACCAATTTAGTCCTAAACATGTCAATTTTGCTAATTCAATCATAAATATTTTCACATTTGTCAATTAAGTGTATCTAGCCAATTTTAGCTGAAAATTGCTAACGTGAATGATCGGTGCGACGTGGCACTTTTTAAATAATATTTTGATTGTTATGATTCTTTTTCTTTACTTTCTTGCTTTTTCTTTCTTTCTTTTTTAAAAAGGATTTTGGAGCTTTGGCCAGTAAGGGTTGCCGGCCAACTCTTGCTAGCTCTAGGCAAGGGCTTCGCACCTAGAGCTGGTGAGGGGTGCGCTAGGCGCAACGCCATCATCTAGCCAACCATAGCGAGGATCGACCGGCAACCCTTGCTGGCCAAAGCTCCAAAAACCTTTTTTTTTTTAAAAAAGCAAAAATGTAAAATATATATAAAATAAAATATTATTTGAAAAACGTCACATCAGCGCCGCCCATTCACATTTGTAATTTCCGGCCGAAATTGGCCGGATTGACTTAATTGGAAAAAGATAAAAAGAGTTAGGACTAAATTAGTAAAATTGAAAAGTTTATGTCGAAAGGTTTAAGTTTGAATTGGCAAAAGTATAATAGATTTAGGACTTTTGACAAGTTTCCCGCTGAAAACTGTCCTTGTTGCTATTGAAACTCACGGTGAATTTAGCTACAATCCACTCGGCTTTAGCTCTCATTTCCAGCCCATTTCTTGTTTAATTTCTTGTCTAATTATCAGCAAAGTTTACCGGTCTATGGAGCTCATTAATATGACGAAATGGAAGATTAAGTGGGTGCTTAGAGGGTGTGAAGCGGCTGGAAAACAAAGGTTGAGTTTATTGTGTATTCGAGAGATTCGGCTGCTCTAATGTCCTCGTTAATTTTTCTTTTCCGTAATGTCCTCGTAATTTAAATTCTTAACATCAGGTCCAAGGTCTTAACTGAGATACCTCTAGCTGCTAATGCAGAGAAATGCAGTAAGAAATGTGAATGCAAGACTATATAAGATGATGTTTTAGACTGGGGGTTAAATTCAATCGTTGTCGGTGAATTCATTCCAAAATTTAATAAAAAGCATGAATAATCTTTAGGTGAAAATTTAGATGTCAACAATTTTAATTTTATAGATCTCCTGCACGCACTCTACCTTTACAGGTTCTAAGTGTAACAACAACAACAAAATATGTAATGTACCCCATGATGTCGGGTCGGCAACTTGTTTTTGTGGTATATTAATATCAATTACACATGTCATTTCATGCCATAACCGAGAACGTGTTAGTTTCGAGTTAAATCATCTCACATTGAACCCCAATTTCTCACAGTAATTCCGTGTTGTGTTTGAATTGTATTCTCATGTTGTATCATAAATTGTCACTTCTAATTACGTGTTAATAATATACAATGACAACGAATGCTCGTGTTTAGGAAGTTAATGAGTAAATTTTTACTTGGTGTGGTGATATTACCTATGCAAGATAAAAGATATATGATGTTCTTATATAGAGAAAAAAGGGGAAAAGTACCAAAAAAGTCATAAACCTATTGCATTAGTACCAATTCAGTCATAAACTTTTCAATTGGACCAATTTAGTCCTAAACCTTTTAATATTGATACAAATTCAATTCATCCGGCCGATTTTGGCCGGTTAGTAATCGACGCCGACGTGGCAATTTTTATGATTTTTATTAATTTTCGAATTTTTTTATTAATTTTTCGAATTTCTTATTAATTTTTTTCCTTTTCTTTTCTGGCGGTGACCGGCGAGCCTCAGTGAGGCTCACCGGTCACCGAAAAGAAAAAGGAAAAAAAAAAAAAAAATTAATAAAAAATTAATAAAAGTTCGAAAAAATAATAAAAGAAATCATAAAAATTGCCATGTTAGCGTCCGCCACCAGCCGACGTCCACATCGGCTCTGGCCGGCCAAAATTGGCCATATGAACTGAATTGGTGCCAATATTAAAAGGTTTAGGACTAAATTGGTCCAATTGAAAAGTTTAGGACTGAATTGGTATCAATATAATAGGTATATGACTTTTTTGGTACTTTTCCTGAGAAATAAGGGTTCTTTGAAGGAAATAAATGACAAAATTCTTGCTTAAATTGAGGAGAGATGTTGACCATAACTAGGCCCCTTTTAAGTTTTGTGAGCCATCACGAAACCCTCGCCAAATTAACGCAAAGATAGAGTAATTCTTCGGTTATGTAGAAGAAGGGGAGATTTGATCAAATCCAACGTGACCATTCCAAATATTAAATTTCGATTTCGGGCGTGGCACTTTATCATGAATTTGATGAGGTTTAAGGAAACTGTTCCAAATATGATCCCTCGATCCCTTGACTCAATCTCGAGATTATGTGGAGACCGAGCATTTGGTACTGAAAATATTTTTTTATTTGAAAACAGTTTCCAAATTTCCATTTTCATTCTCTTGGAAACTTGTTTGGTTCGTAAAAATGAAAATTACATTGATTTCTATAAATATTAATCAATACCATAAATTAAGCGCTACATACAAGTGGATTGGTATGAACGGACATACATATTTATTCATAGTATAGATCAAGGTACATCCTTATCCAGCTAGGTATTTGAAATTATATTATAAATTCTTTGCAAGATGTCAAAGAATGATCGGAAATGGTTACAAAAACGATTATTATTTACAAGCTTCCGCAAAAGTCTCATCCGCTAAAGGGCATAGAGAATTAAGTTCTAATTTGTTTTAATTCTAGGAAGAGAAATGCCATTCTTAAATATTCATTATTTTGCAACATCTGAAAATTTGATAATTACATTATTTTACATTTATACATTTTAATGATGTTACAAATAACTTTTTGGCTAAAGAGATGTATAAATGTTTGAGAAAAATCTTCTTTTTTGATGACGAGGGACTCACTTAAGTAGGTAAACCTTTGCACTGTGGAAAACAGTGCTAACCTCGTAGGCAAAGTAAGATGAGAGTCTAGGCCTCAACCTCGACGGATGACCCAACCATGGAAATGTGTCTGTTTGGTAAAGTGGAGAATCCAATTGACGCTGGCCCTTAATCAAAACAAGTCAAATAAATAATCAGTTAGATTAAACTTATGGAGTTGAGGAAAACCACTAAGTCAAATCTTCAAACTAGATTTGCATATTTTATTCATTAACTAATTTTCACCTAATCATATGTTGAATCTTGGTCTTGTTGGCTGCCTTTGTACTCTCTTTTCTGAAATTTTGTGGGCAGTGGGAATCTATTAACACCTAAATAGGGCCACAGGTATTGATCATTTTAAGAAAGATATTGACTTTGTGCGATAACCATATCAAAGAAGATATCGACTCTCTAACAGTATGCTATTCCATAAATTATCCCAACCAAGTTGTGATTGGCATTGAAAGGGTTAGTCATAATACCTAGAGGGGGTGAATAGGTGTGAAGAAATTTTTTCGCAAAGTTCAAAAGAAGTATTATGCTTTTGAAAATCACAAACTTGAGCAAGTTCAGATTTTGGTAGTTAAATAAAATTACGAACGAATAAAGGAGTTTAGGGAAGAGAATAAGAATACATAAATTATAGTGGTTCGGCTTAGATCAAGCCTACATCCACTCTCCCATATTAACAGCCTATTGGCTAGATTCCACTAAGAAATTAAAGAGATTTTAAAGTCTTGTGATCTCAACTTCAAGGTGAAGAGTCTCTACTACTCTCTCACGAAATCCACAAAAATTTGCTCTTTCTTTTTAGTACAATTTTGAGCTCAGCAAATGAAATAGCAAGCAACTAGGAAGCTTCAAATTTTGGAATTTTTTTTTCACGCACTTATCGAATGACTAGAGATGTCTCCTTTAAATACTCCTTTATGCCTTCTCGACCGTTGGCACTTTCCAAATGAATTCTTCCAATCAACCTATTGGACAGAATCAATCAAAAGAAATTTCGAGCCGTTTGAAAATTCTGATGAAAGCCCGTCATTCCTATTCGTCCATACAATCAGGATCTTAGTTTCTATAAGTAGATTCTTTCCAAGTCTACTCGCCTTCCAAAAGATTGGAGTATCGAAATTTGTTCCAATAAAGATAGCCAATCATGTAGGTGCTATATCCATCCAGAAAGCAATTCATAAGCCATACGAACCGAACCCTTGAAGAAATAAAGACAATCTCGCGTCTGGATAAGTCTTTATTCTTCAGTAGCGTTCAGTTTGGATTTTGTCAGTGTGGGCAGACTTTGACACTAAAGTCTGGAAAACTTCAGCATGGACTTTAAATAAATTTTGTCAACTTCAAAACATTAAAGGAGTTTTTTCCAACGATCTCCCCTTTTTTAATGGTGAGAAAACTTCCGCAGATTGAAGAACTTCGACCTACAAAACAACTCTTAAGCAGTACATGATATCTTATAAAAATAAGTTGATTAGGATCTGGATAACATCAATTCTGCAACCACAGAAAATATGTTAATCTTGAAAAGATAAGACAAATATCAAGGACTAAAACAGCCATCCATCCATAATCATTACCATAAAAGTAAGTTCCTGCAAAGGTCAAATAGCAAAATAACAAAACAAAAGTTCAAGTAAAAGTTCAACAAAAGTTTAAGTCAAAAGTTAAAGTCAAATCTGCACATGTTCTCCCCCTTTTTATCATAAGCAAAAAGTGGAGAAAGTCAAAAATAAAAAGATATATGAAATCAGGTCTGTTTTGGAATTTGAATAAGCTGGAAATCCCCCATCGACTGAACTGTCTCATCCATCTTTCGCACTATCTCCTTCAGCTTCTCAACGTCTTCACCCTTGGCAGTCTCTTTAACTTGCTGTTGTAAAGCTTGAACTTGAAAGTTAAGAGTCTGTACCTTCTCATGGAGAGAATTTGAAGTAGATTTCAATGCAAACTGAAGGTTATTTATCTCAAACTCCATACCGTATCGATGTGCTTTTAACTCCAGAAAGAGCCTTAGCAGCCTTTGAAAGTCTGCAGTAGGTTCTATTTGTGCACTAGCTTGAGCGAATTGAACTTGTGGAGTGTTGAGAATTGAGGAAACATTAGCTTGTTGAACATCGTGAATAAAAGAGGATTCCTCAGGTTCAAGAAAATGAGAGGCATAGATATCCTCTGGATCGGTAGGAGATCTACTAACATCATCACTTCCAAAATGAGGGGAAGAAGAAGTACCTATATTCTCATGAACTCCCCTTGTTTCAGTGGCTACAGTGGATAAAGGAATTCTTCTTCTTGCACCTTCTCAAATTCAGCGCTAGAGTGATGTTCTTTTTCAATTCGAGCTCTTACAGCTCCACTCCTTGTCTTCTCCGAATCCTCTAATAAGGATATTGCATTTGTTGGTTCATGGGAGTCATCCTAACCCTCTTCTTCTTCTCACACTGCTTCTCCGGCTTCTTTTCCTGCTTCCTCTCTTTCCTCTGCTCCATCTCTGTCTTTTCTTCCAGCTTCTCCTTGCTTTGTTTGTCCTTTCTCTCCTTCTCCTTTGTCCTGTTGCTGCTCAAAACTAACAAAACTCTTAAGGTTCTTCAAGGCAAAGGCAGAGATAGTAAGATCATCCTCATCCTCTTCGTCCTGCAGGATAAGAGATCTTCTTTTCTTCGCAGGTTCATGCATGATTTCCTTGCCTTTCCTTCTTTTTGCAGCAGAGTCTTGCTTGGTTTTGCTAGGGGACTTTTCCTTCAAGTGCTCTACGGCCTTGTTAAGTTCTTTCAACCTCATCTTGGACATCATCTTCATTCCTATAACCATAGGAGCAATAGTTCTAGCATAAAGAGAGGCTGGAAACTGAATCTGAAAATGTTTGAACAATTGAGTGACCAGGGCTGCGTAAGGGAGCTGTCCCTTATCCTTCACAACATTCTTGTACATATGCATCAGGATTGTGTGAGGGAGAGAGAACTTCATTCCATTGTTGATAGCAAACATCAGTTTGGCTTCAGATCAGGAAACATCTGTCTTTAAAGTCGCCTTCGATCTGATGCAGTTGATCACGATTTTGTGCAGCAAAATGTTTGAGGCTAACAGTCTTGTATAAGTGATGCCTCCTTCAGGAAGTCTATTCTTGAAAATAAATCTCATCGCTTGTCCAACCGAGACACTTATTGGTTGGAAACCACTCATTTCCACACTAATGATGTCAGCCAACATGTCAACATCCACCACGTAGTCTTTGTCACTTACAGTGAATTTAAAATGATTTTGGTCAAGGAAGGACAGGTTAGAGTAGAATAAGGCAGTCAACTCAGGGTAAGCAACAGTAGTTTTAGAGCAAAATCTTTCAAGTTGAAGGAGAGTCAATTTCTCCCTCGAGTTCACCTTTATCGAATCCAAAAAGTCAAAGTCGATGGATCAAGGGTTCATCACCCCTCTTTTCATCATCTGGTTGAAAACTCTTTTGTGATCTTTAGAACAAAAGAGACTCGTTCCATCACCTGGCATTTCAGCAGTAATGCCTATTCTCGGCTGAAAATTCGAGAACATCCTCTCATCATCATCTTTGCTCTCCGGTTGATTAAAAGCGCTAAATCTAGGATCGACAGGAAAGTTAAGGAAAGCCTCATCAGCTTTCTTGGCTATTCCTAAACGTTCCATCGCTTGCAAGAACATAGTCTCATTCTTATACCCTCTTTCTTTCATAAAGTCATCAATAAAACTCATAGGAGTGCCACCCTGCTTCAAATGAGTGTAAAGCTTATACAAAACATGGGGTCTCAAGATTTTGAGAGGTTCTGCATCCTCCTCGACTTCCTCTTCCAATGAACCACGAGGAGGATTCTTCAAAGTGTCCTTCGGGCTGTACAGTGGAGAGTGTTGTGGAGACGAATGTGGAGAGTCTTCTTCGGTCAAATCGAAGTGAATCGGCCCTTCTGACATGCTCTGAGGTCCTTTGCTTATGATCCGAGATGATTTCCTTTGATGAGACATTTTTGCAATCTTGAAGGATTTCTCATATGGGTTTGAGAGAAGAAAAACAAAAACTTGTGGAGAAATTTCAAGAGAAAAAGTCTAGATGAGAGTCTGGTTCTAGGGTTTTGAAGCAATGTGCTCAAAAAGAAAAAACTCGACGATTTTAAGAGGAGTTAAACGGGGTATACAAAATGTCAAAGAGGTGTCTTTTTAGATCTTCTTTCGAAAAGGAAAAAATAATTTCGAAAATTATCACAAAATAATAATTTCTAAAAATAAATTAGGAAAGCAACGATTTTGATAATCATACCTTTTTATTCCAAAAACAATTAAAAATACCGGATTCGAGATATTCACATATTGAGGTTGAGTCTGGCCAACTCCAAACTTTAATGTATATGAGAAATAATGTTTAGCTTGCTGCGAATAGTTTCAAATAGGCTTTTCTCCAGAGGCTTTGTGAAGATGTCTGCCAATTGATTCTTCGAATCAATGAACTGAATCTTAATCTCTCCATTTTGGACATGATCTCTTATAAAATTGTGTCGAATTTCAATATGCTTCACCCTTGAATGGAGGATTGGATTCTTGGTGAGATTAATGGCACTGGTGTTGTCACATTTGATCTCGAGGCACGATTCTTTTATTCCAAAATCTCTTAGCTGTTGACTTATCCATAAGATTTGAGAACAACAGCTTCCAAGAACCACATACTCTGCTTCTACTGTTGATAGAGCTACAATACTCTGCTTCCTCGAAAACCAAGATACTAGCATATTTCCCAGCAGTTGACAGGTGCCAAAAGTACTCTTTCTATCGACTCTACAACCTGTTAAATCTACATCTGAATATCCAAGAAGAGTAAAGTCTCATTCTTTTGGATACCACAAACTCAGCTTTGGAGAGGTTGCGATATACTTGATGATGCGTTTTGCAGCACTTAAATGAGATTCTCTGGGATCGAATTGGAATCTAGCACAGATACAAACACTAAACAAAATGTCAGGCCTAGATGCAGTAAGATAAAGAAGAGAAGAGATCATGCTTCTATGAAGCTTCTAGTCTACTTTATTCCCTCCTTCATCTTTGTCCAACTTCGAAGAACTTGATATTGGAGTCCTTATTTTCTTACAATTCTCCAATCCAAACTTCTTGATGAGATCTTTTGCATACTTCTCTTGGTGAATGAAAATGTCTTTCTTCGATTGTTTGACTTGCAATCCCCAAAAGAAGGTTAACTCACCCATTATGCTCATCTCAAATTCATCCTGCATAGATCTAGAAAACTTCTTGCAGAGATTTTCATTAGGCGAACTAAAGATAATATCATCAACATAAATTTGTTCGGGTAAAAAGTCTTTTCCTTCTTTCTTTATGAACAAAGTAATATCTACCTTTCCCTTTTCAAAACCATTTTGGGTTAGGAATTTACTTAACCTTTCATACAAGGCTTGATGTGCTTGCTTTAGTCCATACAAGGCCTTTTTCAGTCTGTAGACTGAGTCTGGCTTCCTTGGATCTTCAAATCTTGGTGGTTGTTCCACATAGACTTCTTCTTGAATGAATCCATTGAGGAATGCACTTTTGACATCTATATAGAATAACCTGAAATTTTTATAGCAAGCAAAAGCAAGTAATAATCTAATTGCTTCTAACCTCGCTATTGGTGTATAAGTCTCGTCATAGTCTATCCGTTCTTCTTGTGTATATCATTTGGGCACGAGTCTTGCTTTGTTCCTAACGACTTTTTCTTTCTCGTTCATCTTGTTCCTAAAAACCCATTTTGTCCCGATTATAGATTTACCTTTAGGTTTAGGGATCAGTTCCCAAACATCATTGATGTTGAACTATCTCAACTCCTCTTGCATGGCTTTGATCCAGCTTTCATCGAACAAGGCTTCATCTACACTTTTTGGTTCAATATCATAAACAAGTGCAAGAGCACTAGACTCTTCTCGCCTTTTGGATTTGGTATGTACTCCTTCATTAATGTTGCCAATGATGAGTTATATGGGATGACTTGACTTGTGCTTCCAATTGCTGATTGGTCTAGAAGTCTGTTGATCCTCTGCTTCGATAGAATCTTCTTATTCTTCTTGTTGCTGTTCTTCAGTAGTCTGAGTCTCTTTAGGGGAAGTAGACTTTGTTAAGTTTGGAACAGGTTGAGACTCTTCAAGTTGAGCTTGATCTTCTTGATTTTGCACATAATCTTGAAACTTGACGTTCATTGACTCTTTTATAGATTGAGTCTTCTTGTTAAAGACTCTGTATGCTTTGCTTGATGTTGAGTAGTCAATGAAAATTCCTTCATCTGATTTTTCTTCAAACTTCCCGGTTCGATCATTTGCATTTTTCAAAATAAAACACTTACAGCCAAAAACATGGAAATAAGAGACAATTGGCTTCTTTCCTTTGTACACTTCATAATGAGTTTTCTCTAGGATAGGCCTCAAGAACACTCTGTTGATGATGTAGCAAGCTGTGGAAACTGCTTCAGTCCAAAATCGAGAGGAAATTTTGCTCTCAATTAAGAGGGTTTTGGCCATCTCTTGTAGGGATCTGTTCTTCCTTTCCACTACTCCATTTTGTTCTGGAGTGTATGGAGAAGAGAAAACATGCTGGAAACCAGATTCATCACAGAACTTCGCAAAGTCCTGGTTCTTAGACTCACCTCTATGGTCTATTCGTATGCTTGAAATAGCATATCCTTTTTCATTCTATACCTTCTTGGCAAATTTTGAGAAGTGAGAAAAGGCTTCAAACTTATTTGCCAGAAAGTAAACCCAAGTAAAACGAGAGTAATCATCCACGATTACTAGGTAGTATCTTTTTCCACCAATACTTTGAGTTCTGGTTGGTCCAAAGAGGTCCATATGCAGAAGCTGTAAAGCTCGATTGGTAGAAACTTGATTTACAGATTTAAAAGAACTTCTAACCTGTTTTCCCAAAACACATGTAGTGCATAATTCATACTTTTGATAAGTCGGGTTGGGAAGTCCACGAACAAGTTTCTTGGAAGAAATCTTGGCAATCTACTTCATGTTAACATGGCCAAGCTTTCGATGCTAAAGATTTGCTTCGTCTTGAATGGATATAAGGCACTGAGAGCTTTCTAGGTTTACATCCAGAAGGTAAATATTCCCAAGCCTTCATCCAGTGAAAGATTAAGATGAGTCTTTACTCGTTCCAGAATATATGCCTTCTTGGAAGTTTATTTTGAATCCAGTGTCGCAAAGCTGACTTATGCTGCATAGATTGTAATTCAGACCTTTCACCAATGAGACATTGTTGATGGTCAGATTTCCAATTTTCACGGTTCCACATTCAACAATTCTTCCTTTGTTGTTTCCACCAAATGAAACTTTTCCACCATTTATTTGAACAAGTTTTATAAAGCAACTCAAGTCTCCTATCATGTGCCTCGAACAGCCACTATCCAAATACCATTTGATCTTTCTCTTGATAGTGACCTATGATCAAAAGAAGAACTCAAGCTTTCTTTGGTACCCATATTTTCTTGGGTCCAGGAGAGTTAGTATTAAAAATAGTCTTTGCCCAGTCCCTCTTAACAGGTCTCCAAACCTTGGGACATTCCTTCTCGAAATATTATAAGCTGTTACACTTTGAATGTTTGAGAGCACTTCAGCCAACATGTTTTACAAAAACTCTTTGAAAGTGATTTTTGTAAAATGTCCTTGTAGATCTTTGTTTGATCATTTCTTTAACTTTGGGAAAATCAATTAATGGAACAGTTTCTAAAGTCATACCCAAACCAGACTTGTTAAAATAAGGTCTTTGTATTGAAAAAAATTTCTCCAACTTTACGAATCATTTTGAAAATCTTTTTGTGATATTTGAAATGTCTTCTTTCAAAAAGTATTCTCCTTTGAAAAAAAAATCAGAATTTACTTTCAAATCAACAAAACTTTTATCTAGACTTTCAAACTTTTCTTTCCAATAAGTTTCATGTTGCTTGAGTTTAGAATTCTCCATTTTTAGTTCGGAAATCCTTTTAAGAGAGGTTTTGAGACTAAGACAACGTTCTTCTATGTACTTTGAGACTTTAACAGGAATTTTTAAATTGCTAACCTCAACTTCTTTGTCTCGAGTTTGAATCAAAATCTATTTCAAGATCTCGAGTCGATTCGAATTGGCCATCGATATATTTTGGCATATTCTTCATCATTTTCCTCGCACTCGGTATCGCTCCAAGTTTATGCTTTAAGAGCCTTTTTGTATTTCTCAGTTTTTCCTTTCTTTTTCTTCAACAGAGAACAGTTAGATCTGATATGCCCCTTTTTTCTTGCATTCGAAGCATATCACATCCTTAATGGTTTCATTTGCTTATGTTGATCTCTTTTGAAGATTCTGCGTGCTCTGCTTTTTCCAATTGAATCTTCTTCCCTTCCTATTCAGCTTTCTGAACTTCTTAATCATTAGCGCTAGCTCCTCATCATTCATGTCATCTTCATAATCTATATCATCAGAATCATCGTTAGATTTTAAAGTGATTAACTTCTTACCTTTTGGATTTTCTTCCTCATTGTTTTGCTCCACTTCATATAATTGAAGTGTGCCTACTAGTTTGTCTACTAAAAAAGGCATGATCCTCTAAGTTTCTCTAATTGATGTCTTTACGTTATTCCAGTCTTTGGAAAGTCCACGCAGCAATTTATTGACCTTTATTGATCCTAAGATTGGATGTCCTTGATATGTCAATCCATTCACGATTTCATTGAAACGACTGAACATATTAGTGATGGATTCTCCAGGCTTCATTTTGAAGGTTTCATACTGTCAGAGTAGAATATTGATTTTTATTTCCTTTACTCGATTAGTCCCTTCATAGGTAACATGCAACTTGTCCCAAACTTCTTTCGTTGTTTCACAAGAAGAAATTCGATTATACTCAGTGGGAGATAAAGCACTGTATAAAGAGTAGATAGCTTTAGCATCAAGAGCTTGTCTTTTGGTTATTTCAGCTTGTGTTGTTTCGCCAACATCTACAACATCTTTTCCTCTTTTGGAGGTTGATGTTGAAAGAGCTAGTATGAGTACCTCGAGAGGGGTGAATAGGTGCAAAGGCAAATTTTGGAAGATATAGTATAAAACTTTTCCTTTTAACTAGAGTCTGGTTGACAATAGACTTTGCAAAAGAAATAAGACTTTCACAATTAAATAGAGTTACGAACAAAGTAAAGAATTTAGGGAAGAGAATAAGAACACAAGGTTTACAGTGGTTCGGTTAATCTAAGCCTACGTCCACTCTCCCGCACTGACAGCCCACCGGCTAGATTTCACTATAAATCAAAAGAGTCGTTACAGTATCACGTCCTTGATTCCACAGTGTAGAGACTTTGCTACACTTCCTCAAGGTCTCACAAGAATCTAAACTCTCTTTTGAGTACAAATTTACGCATAATAATTGAATCAACAAAGAACAAGGAGCTTCAGACTTTGGAATTTCTCTATCTCGCACACACTCGAATAACTAGAGCATCCTCCTTATATACTCCTTCATGCCTTCATAACCGTTGGCACCTTCCAAAGGAGTTCTTCCAATCTACCCGTTAGACAGAGTCAATTAGAGAGATCTCGAGTTACTTAAGGAATGTAAAGATAGCCCACCAATCCTACTCGCCCATACAATCAGGATTTAGGTTTCCATAAGTAGAACCTTCCAAGTATACTTCGCCAATCAACGGATCCGAATTATTCGAATTATTTCCAATACGAATAATAGATCTTTAGATGCTATCTCCAGCCATGAGATCTTCTTTGGCCGCTCGAATCAAATCCTTAAAGAAATACTCGATTCTAGATAAGTCTTCTTCAACGGTCTATAAACTGTTAATGAGAGCAGACTTTAAATCTTGAGTCCGGCGGTGGCGTCTTCGGACTTTGACAAAAGAGTCGCAAGTCTTGAGACTAGGCGATGGAAACGTTTTGTCAGCTTCAAAATAAATAAGGAAGTTTTCTCTAACAATCTCCCCCTTTTTTATGGTGACAAAACTTTCTTGCAGATTTGAATACTTTTAACCTGCAAGACAATACTTAAACAAAGATATCTCATAAAAGATAAATGGATTAGAATAGATATAGCATCGAATCTGCATCCACAGGAAATGAGTTAGTCCTGTAAAAACAGCTATCTTTGCCATGAGAATATCAACGATGCTTAAGATACGCAAGCATTAAGTGATCAAAACACAGCAGTCTAAACCATCAAAACATAGTCCAAGCCAGTCATAACCGAACAAAAGTAAAGTCAAACAAAAGTCAAATAAAAGTCAAATCTGCAAATTTGCACCACAACTTCTCCCCCTTTTTGTCGGCATTAAAAAGGTAGAGATGAAATAGAGGTTTGAATAAAATTAAGATTGCTTTGGAACGCGAACAAGCTAGAAATCTCCCATCGACTTGACAGTCTCCTCCAGCTTTATCAAGTCCTCCTTCAGTTTGTCTACTTCCTCACCCTTGGCAGTTGCTTGAATTTGAAGATTAAGGGCCTGAATTTGATTGTGCAAAGAAACTGAAGAGTCTTGATTAGCATTCCACATATTTTGAACTTCGCATCCCAAGGCATAAATCTCGCCTCGCATCTCCAAAAGAACATCAAGCAACCTTCGAAAGTCTGCTGAGTTGTAAGTTTGAGTGCTTGCTTCAGCATGGTCAGTTTATGGAGTATTAGCAAATGATAGCATTTCAGTATGAGCACCCAAATTTGGAGATGAAACCTCATGACCTTCTTTAGGAAATTGAGAGGCATATACTTCTTCCGGATCAGCAGGAGAACGACTAACGTCATCACTAGTAAAGGCAATTGAAGAAGTACCTCTTTTCTCAGCAGCTCCCCCTATTTTAGTGCCTTCGGGTGGAGAGAAGTACTCTTTATGCTCTGTTTCGTCTTCAGTGACATTAGGCTCATGTTCTCCTCTTTCCTCTTCTTTTGCAGTTCTTTCTTCCTCTGTTGCTTTCATTATCGCTTCCCTTTCTTCACTTCTCTGCTCTGTATCTTCTTTGGCTTGATCTTCTCTCACCTCTGACTCTGGAACAAAATGCTGAAGGTTTCTTAAGGCAAGAGCGGAAATGGTAACATCATCCTCATCTTCTTCATCCTCCAAGATGAGTGCTCTCCTTTTCTTGGATGGAGCTGTCATCGGCTCCTTACCTTTCAGTTTTATTGTCACAGAGTCTTGTCTAGTCTTGACAGGGGTTTTCTCTTTAAATTGCTCCAAAGCCTTGTTCAGCTCCTTCAAACGCATTTTGGAAACCATCTTCAGTCCCACCACCATTTGATCATACATTCAGACACAGAAGATTTTGGGAGGCTGAATATGAAAATGTCTGAATAACTAAGTAACAAGAGCTGAATAAGGAAATTGGCCCTTGTCCTTCACCATCGATCTATACATGTGAAACATGATAGTGTGTGGCAGAGAGAACTTTTTGCCAGCATTGATAGCATACATTAGCTTTGCTTCTGAATTTGAGACGTCAGTCTTTAAACTCGATTTGGGTCTAAGACAGTTGATCACAATCTTGTGAAGCAAGACATTTGAGGCATTCATCCTCAAGTACGAAATTCGTCCTTCAGCCATTCCATCCCGGACAAGCTCTACAGTCGCACGACCAATAAACACACTAATTGATTGGAACACCCCTCTCTCTACTCCAATCACATCAGCCAGAGTGTCCATATCAACTACATAGTCCTAGTCTCTAACACTAAAAGAAAATCTATTCGCATTCAAAAAGCTTACATTAGAATAGAAATACGCAGTAAGTTTTGGATGAGCCACTGTTGTCTCAGAATAAAATTGTTCAAGTTGAAGCAATGTGAATTTCTCTCGCAACTTCACATTCAGAGAATCAAGAAAATCAAAGTTCACACTTCTTGGGTTCATCACCCCTCGCTTCAGCAACTTAGAGTAAAGTCGCTTGTGTTCCTAGAACGAAACAAATCTGTCCTTTTGCTTCGAATATTCGCCGCAACACCCATTCTAGGCTTAAAATGAGTGAACATCTTCTCATCATCATTTCCATCAGGTTGACTAAGTCCTCCAACACGTGGATCGCTTGGGATATTCGCAAAGACTCTTTCTGCCGAGCCCACAGGAGCAACTCCCAAACGTTCCATCGTTCGCAAAAAGTGGGTTTCATTTCGATACCCTTTCTTTTTCAAAAATTCATCAATAAAGTTCAAGGGAGTGCCTCCCTCCTTCAAGGCAAAGTAGAGTTTAAAGGTAAAGGCAGGCTTTTAAGTTCTTACAAGTTCTGCATCTTCAATAATTTCTTCCTCCGCTTGTTGATGAACATCCTGTGGTCTAGCCCGAGGAGAATGACGCGGTTGAGAATGTTGTGGATTCTGTTACTGTCTTGGAGATTCTTCTTCCTCCATAAGGTCAAAGTGCGTAGGACCCTCACGCATATGCTGTGGTCCCTTGCTTGCAATCCTTGAAGACTTTCTTTGGAAAGACATTCTCACAGTCTTTGAGAGATTCCAAACTCGATTTGCGAGAAAGATGAAAACTTTCAGGATTAAACTAGGGAGTAAAAGTAAGAATGTGATGTTCTGTGCTTCTAGGGTTTGTGAGTAAAACAGAAGAAGACAAACAGTATATAAAGCAATCGAAACGGGGTATACGGATCACCGTAAAAGGAAAAATAGAAAAATGCATTTTCAAAAATAACTGCCTTTTTGAAAATAGATAACTGTAAAAAAGATAACTTCTTTTTTGAAAAGGAATGATTGCTATAATTACAAAATTTGGAAAGATAACATCAATCAATTACAAATTAATAGGCATTCGTACCTTTTCGAGATTTTATCCAAATGATAAGATTCTATAATCGAAATAACTTACAGTCGTCATTCTTGATCTTCTGAGTCTGAGTATCTTTAGATTTTTATCCCTGAGTATGAACTTCTTCGGACTTTAAGATATTAAGTCTGGAACGAATAGACTCAAATTGACTTTTCTCCAAAGGTTTTGTAAATATGTCCGCCAGCTGATTCTTTGAGTCAATGAATTGAATCAAGACTTCTCCATTTTGAACATGGTCTCTAATAAGTGATGTCGAATCTCTATATGCTTTGCTCTTGAATGAAAAATTGGATTCTTGGTGAGATTAATCGCGCTGGTATTGTCACATTTGATCTCAGTGCATGAATCTTCGATTCCAAAGTCTCTTAACTGTTGTTTTATCCATAAGATTTGATAACAACAGCTTCCAAGAGTTACATACTCTACTTCTGTTGTTGAAAGAGTTACGGTACTTTGCTTCCTTGAAAACCAAGATACTGTCTTGTTACCAAGCAATTGACAAGTGCCCGAGGTGCTCTTTCTATCAACTTTGCATCCTGCTAGATCTCCATCTGAGTATCCAAGGAGAGTAAAGTCTCATTCTTTAGGATACCAGAGACCCAAATTAGAGGTTGTTGCAACGTATTTGATGATGCGTTTTGCAACGCTTAAATGAGATTCCTTGGGATCTGATTAAAATCTGGCACAAATGCAAACACTAAACAAAATGTCAGGTCTAGAAGCAGTAAGATAAAGAAGTGAACCAATGATACTCCTGTACAACTTCTGGTCAACTTTCTTTCCTCCTTCATCTTTGTCTAGCTTCGAGGAACTCGACATTGGTATATCAGTCTTTTTGCAATTCTCTAAACCGAACTTTTTAACAAGTTATTTAGCATATTTTTCTTGGTGAATGAATGTCACTTCCTTCAATTGTTTTGCTTGTAGTCCGAGAAAGAAGGATAGTTCACCCATCATGCTCTTCTCAAATTCATCCTGCATAGACTTAGAGAATTTCTTGCACAGATTTTCATTAGGTGATCCAAAAATAATGTCATCAACATAGATTTGAACAAGTAAGAAGTATTTACTTTCTCTTTTGATAAACAAAGTAGTGTCTACTTTACCTTTAACAAAGCCATTTTGGATTAAAAACTTACTTAACCTGTCGTACCAAGCTCGAGGTGCTTGCTTTAAACCATATAGCGCCTTTTTTAGTCTGAATATAGAGTCTGGTTTCCTTGGATCTTCAAAACCGGGAGGTTGTTCCACATAGACTTCCTCTTGAATAAATCCATTTAAGAATGCACTTTTGACGTCCATTTGGAATAACCTGAAATTTTTATAACAAGCAAAAGCAAGTAGTAATTTAATTACTTCTAACCTTGCTATTGGTGCGTAAGTCTCATCATAGTCTATCCCTTCTTCTTGCGTATATCCTTTGGCCACGAGTCTTGTTTTGTTCCTTATAATTTTTCCTTTTTCATCCATCCTGTTCCTCAAAACCCATTTAGCTCCAATAATAGATTTACCTTTTGATTTAGGAGTCAATTCCCAAACATCGTTAATACTGAACTGCCTGATTTATTCTTGCATAGCTTCAATCCAGCTTTCATCAGATAAAGCTTCCTCTATGCTTTTGGGTTCTATTTCAGAAATAAGAGCCACAACGGTAGACTCTTCATGCTTTTTGGATCTTGTACGAATCCCTTCACCAATGTCACCAATAATGAGTTCTTTGGGATGACTTGACTTGTGCTTTCAGTTGCTGGTTGGTCTGATAGACTGATCTTTTTCTTCATTTGATTCTTCAACGTTCGTTCGTTGTTGATCTTCTGAATTCTGAGCTGCTTCGGGGATTTAGACTTTGTAGAGTGCGGAGCGAGTTCAGATTCTTCGGAGTTGAGTCGGATCAATTTATTTTGTATGAGGTCTTGAAATTTGACATTCATCGATTCCTCCACCGATTGAGTCTTTTTGTTGTAAACTCTATAAGCTTTGCTGGTGGTTGAATATCCAAGGAAGATGCCTTCGTCTGATTTTTCTTCAAACTTACCAATTCGATCATTTGCATTTTTCAATATAAAACATTTGCAACCAAACACATGAAAATAGGAAACAATTGACTTCTTTACTTTGAACAACTCATAAGGAGTTTTCTCCAGAATAGGCCTTAAGAAGACTCTATTAACAATATAACATGCTGTAGAAACTGCTTCAGCCCCAAAAACGAGAAGAAATGTTGCTTTCAATTAAATGAGTTCTAGCCATTTCTTGCAATGATCTATTCTTCCTTTTCACAACTCCATTATGTTCAGGAGTGTATGGAGAGGAGAATACATGCTGAAAACCAGATTCATCACAAAATTTAGCAAAGTCTTGATTTTCAAACTCACCTCCATGGTCTGTTCGTATGCTTGAAATAACATATCCTTTCTCATTCTGTACTTTCTTAGCAAACTTTATGAAATAAGAAAAAGTTTCAGACTTACTTGCCAGAAAATATACCCAGGTAAATCGTGAATAATCATCCACTATTACTAGACAATATTTCCTTCCACCAATGCTCTGAGTCCTAGTTGGTCCAAAAAGATCCATATGTAGGAGCTGCAGTACACGATTAGTGAAAACTTGATTTATTGGTTTAAATGAACTTCTAACATGTTTTCCCAACACACATGGTGTGCATAATACAGATTTTTGGTATGTCAGGTTGGGTAGTCCACGAACAAGCTTCTTTGCAAAGATCTTGGCTATTTGCTTCATGTTGATGTGGCCAAGTTTTCTATGCTAGAGATTAGCTTCCTCTTAAATTGAAATTATACATTGAAATTTTTCTGGTTTGATATCCAAGAGATAGATATTCCCATGTCTTCGCCCCGTGAAAGTCTGAGAGGAGTCTTTACTAGTTCCTGAACATATTCCTTCTTGAAAGTTGATTTTGAAACCTGTGTCGCACAGTTGGCTGATATTCAACAAGTTGTAATTGAGTCCTTCCACTAAGGAAACGTTGTTGATTGTGAGACTTCCAATCTAACTGTTCCGCATCTGACAATTCTGCCTTTGCTATTTCCACCAAAAGAAGCTTTTCCACTATTAACTTGCATAAACTTTATGAAACAACTTGAGTCTCCTGTTATATGTCTTGAGCATCAACTATCCAAGTACCATTTGACCTTTTTCCTAATAGTGACCTACATTTAAAAAAGAAACTCAAGCTTTCTTTGGTACCCATACTTTCTTGGGTCCAATGGAGTTAGTGTAATATACGGTCTTTGCCCAAACCTTCTTAACAGGTTTCCAAACCATAGGACATTCTTTCTCAAAATGTTCTGAGCTGTTGCATTTAAAATATTTAAGAGCACTACGGCCAACAAGTTTTACAAAAAAAATTTGAAAATGTTTTCTATAAAAGTCTTTTGTAGGTCTTTGTTTGATTATTTCCTTTACTTTTGGAAAATCAATTAAAGGGATGGTTTCAGCAGTCATTCCCAAGCCTGATTTGTTAAAATAAGGTCTTTGAGCTGAGAGAATCTTTTCCAATTTCTCAGATCCTATAGAAAATCTTTTTGAAATGCTTGAAATATCATTTTTCAAAAGTGTATTTCCTTTTGAAAGAGAGTCTGCATTTTCTTTCTGAGTAATAAAACTTTTATCTAAGTTTTCGAATTTTTCTTATCAAACAATCTCTGGTTGCTTTAGTGCAGAATTTTCCTTTTTTAGTTCAGAAATCCTCTTGAGAGAGATTTTAAGACTAAGACACAGTTCATCAATATATTTAAAGACTTTAGTATGAATTTTTAAATTACTTACCCCGATTTTATCTGAGTCTGAGTCTGAGTTTATCTCTGAGTCTGAATCTGATTCTGATTGTGCTATTAGACAAATATTAGCATAATCATCATCACTCTCTTCGCATTTGGTATCACTCCAAGTTTCTACTTTGAAAGCCTTTCTGTACTTTTCAGTTTTTCCTTTCTTTTTCTTCAGAAATGGACAGTTGGGTCTAATGTGTCCATTTTTCTTGCATTCAAAACAAATCACATCTTTATTGGATTCATCATCCTCAGCTGATTTATTTTGAACCTTTTAAGAGCTTTGTTTCTTCCAATTAAATCTTCTTCTCTTTTTGTTCAGTTTTCTGAACCTTCTTATTATGAGAGCAAGTTCTTCATCATCCATATCTTTTTCAGAATCTGTAATATCAGAATTATCATTAGATTTTAAAGCAATTGATTTTTTACCTTTAGGATCTTCATCTTCATTGATTTGCTCCACTTCATAAGACTGAAGAGTGCCAACTAATTCGTCAACGGAGAGTGGCATGATCCTTTGTGTCTCCCTTATTGAGGTCTTTATGTGATTCCAATCTTTTGAAAGTCCACGCAGCAGTTTGTTAACTTTCATGGGTCCAGAGATTGGTTGACCTTGATATTCAAGACCATTCACAATTTCTATAAAACGACTAAACATGTCAGTGATAGTTTCTCATGATTTCATCTTGAAGGCTTCATATTGACCAAGCATAATATTGATTCTGGTTTCTTTCACTCAATCGATTCCTTCATTGGTGATATGCAGCCTATCCCAGACTTCTTTAGCTGTTTCATAAGAAGATATTATGTTATATTCAGTAGGAGATAATGCACAATATAATGAATAAATTGCTTTTGCATCAAGAGCTTATCTTTTGGATATCTCTTCTTGTGTCATCATGCTAGCCTCAACAGCTTCTTTTCCCCTTTGTAAGACTGTTGTAGCTTTAGGAATAATTCATTTGTCTACCACATCCCATTCCACAGGATCTTTTGATCTTTGGAATGCTTTCATCTTGTTTTTCCGTATGTTGTATTCATTTCCATCAAAATAAGGCGGTCTGGTGTTGCTTTTCCCTTCTACCAAACCTGGAGCCAACATACTAGCCATGGATCGTTAACTCTGAAGTAAAAACACTTCAATTCAAATGAGTACACAGGCTCTGATACCAATTGAAAGAGCTAATATGAGCACCTAGAGGAGGGTGAATAGGTGCAAAGGTAAATTTTGCAAGATATAGTATAAAACTTTTCCTTTTAACTAAAGTCTGGTTGACAATAGACTTTGCAGAAGGAATCAGACTTTAACAATTAAATAGAGTTACGAACAAAGTAAAGAGTTCAGGGAAGAGAATAAGAACACAAGGTTTATAGTGATTCGGCTTAACCTAAGCCTACGTCTACTCTCCCGCACTGACAGCCCACCGGCTGGATTTCACTATGAATCAAAAGAGTCGTTACAGTATCACGTCCTTGATTCCACAGTGTAGAGACTTTGCTACACTTCCTCAATGTCTCACAAGAATCTAAACTCTCTTTTGAGTACAAACTTACGCACAACAATTGAATCAACAAAGAACAAGGAGTTTCAGATTTTAGAATTTCTCTATCTCGTACACACTCGAATAACTAGAGTATTCTCCTTATATACTCCTCCATGCCTTAATAACCGTTGGCACATTCCAAAGGAGTTCTTCTAATCTACCCGTTGGACAGAGTCAATTAGAGAGATCTCGAGTTACTTAAGGAATGTGAAGATAACCCACTAATCCTGCTCGCCCATACAATTAGGATTTAGGTTTCCATAAGTAGAACCTTCCAAGTATACTTCGCCAATCAACGGATCCGAATTACTCGAATTATTTCCAACACAAATAATAGATCTTTAGATGCTATCTCCAGCCGTGAGATCTTCTTTGGCCGCTCGAATCAAATCCTTAAAGAAATACTCGATTCTAGATAAGTCTTCTTCAATGATCTAGAAACTGTCAATGAGGGCAGACTTTAAATCTTGAGTCTGGCGGTCTAGCGGTCTTCGGACTTTGACGAAAGAGTCCGCAAGTCTTCAAACTAGACTGATGGAAACGTTTTATCAGCTTCAAAACAAATAAAGAAGTTTTCTCCAACAGATGTAACTTTGGGATTGATTTCTTTTTCTACCACATCCCATTCCAGGGGATCTCTCGATCTCGGAAATGCCGTCATCTTGTTTTTCCACACATTGTACTCCTTCCCATCAAAGTAAGGAAGTCTAGTGTTGCTTTGGCCTTCAACCAAACCTGGAGTCAAAATACTAGCTATAGATCTTTAGCTTTAGAAGTAAAAAAATACTTCAATAAAATAAGCACACGGGCTTTGATACCAATTGAAAGGGCTAGTAATAACACCTAGGGGGTAAATATGTGTAAAGAAAAATTTTCGCAAAGTTCAGTAGAAGTATTATGCTTTTGAAAATCACAGACTTGAGCGAGTTTAGACTTTGCAGTTAAATAAAATTACGAACGAATAAAGGAGTTTAGGGAAGAGAATAAGAACACATAAATTATAGTGGTTCGGCTTAAATCAAGTCTATGTCCACTCTCCCACGCTGACAACTTATTGGCTGGATTCCACTAAGAAACAAAAGAGATTTTACAGCCTTATGATCTCAACTTCAAGGTGAAGAGTCTCTACTACTCTCTCACGAAGTCTCACAAAAATTTGCTCTCTTTTTAGTACAATTTTGAGATCAGCAAATGAAATAGCAAGCAACTAGGACGCTTCAGACTTTGAATTTTTTCTTTCACACACTTATCGAATGACTAGAGATGTCTCCTTTAAATACTCATTCATGCCTTCTCGACCGTTGGCACTTTCTAAAGGAATTCTTCCAATCAACTCGTTGGATAGAATCAATCAAAGGAAATCTTGAGCCGTTTGAAAATTGTGATGAAAGCTTGTCAATCATGTTCGCCCATACAATTATGATCTTGGTTTCCATAAGTAGATTCTTTCTAAGTTTACTCGCCTTCCAAAAGATTGGAGTATCGAAATTGATTCCAATAAAGATAGCCAATCATGTAGGTGCTATATCCATCCGGAAAACAATCTATAAGCCATATGAACCAAATCCTTGAAGAAATAAAGATAATCTCGCGTCTAGATAAGTCTTCATTCTTCAGCATCGTTCAATCTGGATTTTGTCAGTGTGAGCAGACTTTGACACTAAAGTTTGGCAGTCATCAGACTTTGACATTAAAGTTTGAAAAACTTCAGCATAGACTTTAGATAAATTTTGTCAACTTCAAAACATTAAAGGAGTTTTCTCTAACAGGCATGAGTTTGGCCAGTGGGAGGTTTTCCATGCACTAGATCGACATTGACAATTATGATGATGCAAGTGTCACAGTCACAAGGTTCCCATGACTAAGGGACCATGCATGTTCGAGGAAAACCTCCCGAGATCGCCATGGTTTCTTGTAAGAGCTTTCGAAATGTTCCAAGGGCATGCGATACAATAATTGTGCCGAGATCTAGAACTCTCTCGACATAAATGTTGATAGTTGGTAGGTTAAGGGATGCGATGCCGTTTGCTAGATTGAAGTACAATCATTGGTTGTAATTTGAGGGCCTTAAGTATAAAAATGGGTGCTCTCACTTTCATCTGTATCCATCCAACCATTCAGAAATTTAAGTTCATTTCTCTCTTCCAGAGCTTCTCTCTTTAGAAACTTTCTCCCTCTATGATCAAAGTGAGCGAGCAAGCGAGTGATTGATCCAAGCAAGGCTTGGCTAAGGTGTCCGATGATCCAAGTGATCCCAAAAGAGCCTAAGTCGCCGCACGGTCATGATCCCAAACAATCGGCTCGTGACAAGTGGTATCAGAGTAAGGAAGGAGATCCGTTTCTAGAGATTGAGGAGTACTAGCTGTTTGAGAGAATGTCAAGCCAAGAAATTGTTATGGATGGAGAGGCCGTCCAAGTCAAGGAGACGTGCGGCCAAACCAAGAGAAGGGAAGCCTTGATGGACGCCGTAGCCACACTCGATGAGAAGCTCGCGAAGGTGAGGAGCACCATGGCCGAGTTCATGGAGGGGCTTGACAATGTTAAAGACTACATCATGGAAGTTGAGGTCTCGCTTTATGAAGACTTCACGAAAGGCATCAACCAAGTTACGGCCCTGTTACATAATAAAGACAAAGCCCTTGAAGTGTTGATCAACTTTTTGAGGGAACGAGTCCAAGTGATCGAGGAAGAGAATCCCTATTGGGACGAGGCCGAAGCTATGAAGGTAGAGATCCAAGAGCTTAAGACCGAGCTTGCCCTATGCAAGATGAGCATCGCCAATGCAATAATACCCATGCAAGCGGTGCCCAAGCTAGAGGTGCCGAAGCCGAAAGAATTCAAAGGCAACTGATTCACTAAGGAGGTGGACAACTTCATATGGAGCATGAAGCAATACTTTGGCGCTGTCAACATCCACAATGAGTCGATCAAGGTAAGAACCACTTCAATGTTCCTCACTGATACTGCGACGCAATAGGTGTGACGAGACCAAGCACAGTGTCGATCTCGTGGACACATAGGATGATTTCAAGAAGAAGTTCCGAGACTACTTCTTCCCCAAGTTTGCTCAAGCTCTATCGCCTCAAACAAAGAGGGATGATCCGAGAGTATGTGAAGGAATTCACCGAGCTCAAACTCCAAATCCGCAATCTAGGAGAGGAGGAGGCTCTCGAAGCATTCATGGATGGACTCAAGCCATGGGCGCAACTCAAGCTCAAGCGTCGGGACATGAAGAGTCTCGCGACGGCACTAAGTGTAGTCAAGTCCCTCATCGACCTCACCAAAGTTGACTCATCGAAGAACCGAGCCGTGGATTGGAGGTCAGATCGACACTCTAAGGATGAAGGTGGAGACACTCCCCGTGCACCGAAAGATCAAGGCGGCCGAGTCAAGTCATGAGGAGAAAAAACGTCCAAGCCATCCTTCTTCCAAAAAGGTTGATCCTAGGCGGACTATACCATGAGTAAGTTCAATCAACCCCCGCCATCTCCTTACTTTATTTGCAAAAGTCCGCATTTGACCAAAAAGTGCCCAAAGAATGGTAAGATCAACGCTCTCCCTACCATAGAAGAGGAGAAGGAGGAGCCTAAAGAAGAGAAGCGGCAAATCCAACTTGGAACCGTGAAGTATGTCAATGCCATTCAAGCCTGGTCGCCGTCTGAAAAGAAGGAAACTATCCCGAATATGGACATGTTCTTTGTAGAGATCGAGTTATGTGGTTGAGTCCTATATGCCTTGGTTGACATAGGCACTTCGAACGTATTCATGTCCATCGAGGTAGCCAAGGCCTTGGGACTTCGAGTGGAGCCAAACGAGAAATCGTTCAAGGCAGTCAACTTAGACGGACTCGCAGGCGTAGGAACAACTCCCGACGTGGACGTCCAAATCGGAGGATGGAATGGCAAACTCTCCTTTGAGGTAATCCCCCTCGATGACCACGATCTCATTTTGGGCACGCAATTCTTCCATAGTATGAGGTCCATGATCGACATGAGGACCAAGACCATTATGATCCTCGATCCACAATGCCCAACAATGATCCCCATGATGAAAGAAACAATCAACACCAAGACCATTGCCACGATCTGATGCCTTGATAAAAGTCTAAAGGCCGAGAAGCATACGACCAAGTCACAACCAAATCCGCCATCCTTGGAGAAGTCAAGGTAGGGTTGGATCCTTCTACTCCAACTCGTGACATGTCAATCCAAGCACTCTTCCCCAAGGTCGAGTGCTTGCCGCATGCCATGCCCAAGCCAAAGTTGGAGCCATATTGTCCATTGTTCGAGATGCTCAAAACCAAGCAAAATCCGAACAAGAGAGCTCGAGCTCGTGCCACGAAGACCACTCTTCGAGCCAAGAGCGTCAGGTGAATGAGTGGGGGAGAATGTCATGGTTACGAGGTTCCTGTGACTAAGGGACTGTGCATTTTCAAGGAAGGCATTCGAGATCGCTAGGGTTTCCCGCAAGAGCTTCCGGAATGTTCCAAGGGCGGGCAATTACCGCTAAGATCTAAAACTCTCTCAGCATAAATATCAGTAGTTGCTAGGTTAGGAGATGCGATCCTGTATACTTAATCGAAGTACGATCAATGGTTGTAATCTGAGGGCCTTAAATATAAAAATGGGTGTCATCTTTTTTATTTGTATCCATCCAACCATTCAGTAATCTAAATTCGTTTCTCTCTTTTAGAGCTTCTCTCTCTAGAAACTTTCTCCCTCTACGATTTAGGTGAGCGAGCGAGCAAGCGATCAATTCAAGCAAGGCTTAGCTTAGGTGCCCGATGATCCAAGTGATCCCAAAAGAGCTTAAGTCGCCGCATGATCATGATCCCAAATGATTGGTCCATGACACAAGCATGGAAAAGAGGCGTAGTGATTGTAAGGCCTCGACTCTTGCATCTGGAGACATGGAAATCATAGCCAAACACGTGGCACAAATGGCTGACATACACAGAGGTATAAGCGGTTGGCATAATGTCGAACTGGTTAAAGTTGGAGAGAAGTGTGGGAACGGTTATTTTCTAGTCAAGTTATTCCTACAATATAAAAGCAATGGAGATCATGATTAGACACATGACAGAAACAGATTGGCATATGTGGATAAGCGATTGACATGAATGCCAAACCTATTGCTAGAAATGGATACCTGCAGCCTCCAAAACGGGGCTCATGACTTTAAAGGGACTAAAGAAGAAGGGCTTTACCAAATCATAAGATTTAGCTTATTTTATTCATTCATGTTTGTTTTCTTTTGCAAAACTTTTGCTCTCGTGATTTTGATTTGAGTTTGCAGTGTCGGACTTTGGCTTTGAGTCATCCTTTAAGTCTAGTTCGTGCTCCTTTTTAGACTGTGCCTATCTAATCAAACAATATATACAGACGACATGTTTTCACATTTGCCAATTTCAACATGGCTCCTCATTGATGAGTATTCTTAAAGAAGCTGACATTGATTTGGCGAATCTAGGGGAAAACAGGACCAAATTCTGCAGACCACTTTCTTAGATATTGCATTACTGAATGTCCGAGGCCTAGTCCTTTTGACAATTTGAGTGGAAGGCATCTTCATATCGCAATTGCCAACTGATAACACGTAACATCGTTTATGTCTTCCAGTATATCGTTTTCGTACTATAAAATCTATCCCGCTACCGTTATTTTCATGACTAATGGACGGTTGTTGTGAGTGCTCAGGTACTACCCTTTTTAGCTTCATAAAGTTCTGTACCACAATCTTTTTCTTCCTGAAAAAAGGCCATTGTAGGGATTGTCGGATTCCCAAAAACCGGATTCGACACTAAATTGAACCCCTAAAACGAATGCGGAAGACAAGCCTGGGAAATTTACATGTATCACCGATCCTAAAGCACACCACGGAATCGAGCGTACCTTGTTAGCCACAGATTAAACACCGACGCCAATATGAGGAAGAGAAAACGGTCCCGTTCGATCCGATGGCGCGAATTGGCCTTGAAGAGAAGATGGCGTCGCCTTGTCCTTATTGTTTTCTTTTGGAGCGTTTTTTAGGGAAACAGGAAGGAGGAACGTACGTAAAAATGCCAAAAGGTACGTTCCTCCCTCTCTCTTCTCCCTTATATACGTCCCCTCCAAAAAAGAAATGTACCCCTTCATCATATCCCTCCATCCATGGGCCCTAATATTGTGGGCTGGGCTCTTAGGCCCAACATGGGCGGACGGGCCAACTTAGGCCCATCACATTAAATAAAACCATCATCTCCCACTCGCACATGGTGGGCCGAATAGGATTCTCTTTACCTCTCTTCAACATTCATACCGGTGAATAATCCGTGCGACCAGCATACTTTGAGAGCTCGTTGCTATACATCTGTTAGGAATATATAGCAGCTCATAATGGGCATCACACTCTGAGTAGATTTAGTATGCAGTACCCTAGATCGATCGATCACATTTATTTCTCTCTTGATCTCTTTTAAACAATGATAAATATATTGTATTCACAATTATGATTATCCCAAAGACAGTCATAATTGGTCGACCAATGAATACAAAACTACAATGTGATTCTCCAAATTCGATCTTCCTCTTTCCTTCAAACTCTCAATTTCAGTTCAGCTTGCTTTTCTAGAAATGTCCCATTAGATCGAATCAACTCATGACCATTGGCAACAGCCTAAGATAGCAAACACTAAATAGAAATCTTGATAATAAATAAAAGTCATGAGAGCACTAAAATTGAGGAACTCTTTTCCTCAAGAATCTCACACGACATAAAAGTTGAGATCAAACTTTTGCCACTCTTATTGGCCGTCTCATGCATACGTAGTATGAAATACGTATTACGGTATTAACTCCTTTCCCATGGAGCGTATGTCTACACCTTCAATACCGTACAGATGATAGTTTAGACATACCCAATGTCTAACTTGAGTTCACGTATCTACTCATTCACAAAATTCATCGAACTCACATCCGGCATCATAGACAGATAAAGTAAAATATGTGGGGTATTTTACTTTCGGACATAGTAAGTATTATGTCCTCATCTTAACACTTAGTTAAGGCGACATATATATTTTAAGCTTGAGCTCTCGATTATCACCTAGATAATAAGCTTAAAAACAATCTCATATCTATTTATCACACAGTAAATAGAGGCGATTGCCCGTGTGAGTGGGCCAATCTTATATCTGTCCGACATACTTTCTCAACTTAAAGTAATGCACTGAGCATTAAGATGCATAAAGATCAAACAAAGATTCATAGGCATTAACAATGAAAAACAAAAGTTCATAAATGTGAACAACTCGGGGAAATTACAATCCAAGACATCGACTCTACGCAATCCTAGAGATTTTACATGACCACAAAACACATCTCTAGGTATTGGCTTTGTCATAGGATCTGCTACCATTCTATGCGTAGATATGTACTGTAAGTTCGCATCCTTTCGTGCAACCATATCTTTGACAAAGTTATACTTGGTATCTATATGTTTGGTCTTGCCATGATATTTTGGATCTTTGGTGTACGCTATAGCTGCTTGGCTATCACAGTTAACCAATAATGGATTTGCAGCTTTCTCAATAACACCTAAATGATCCAAAAATCTCTTAAGCCAAACTCCTTCTTGTACCGCTGTTGATAATGCCACGAACTCAGCTTCCATCGTGGACAAGGCTATACACATTTGCTTCTTACTGCTCCATGATATGGCGCCATTGTTCAGTAAGAAAACAAATCCAGAGGTAGATTTTCTTTCATCTAAATCTCCTCCCCAATCAGCATCTCGAATAGCCTTCAAGTCGAGATCCTTTCCTTGGTAATTCAACTTGTAATCAGCAGTTCCCTTCAGATACCTCAGTATTCTCTTAACGGCCTTCCAATGTGCTTGACCTGGGTTGGATTGGTATCTACTCACCATTCCAACTGCAAAACATATATCAGGTCTTGTACACATCATAGCGTACATCCAGCTCCCAATAGCACTAGCATAAGAAACATGTTTCATTTGTTCATTTTCTTGTGGAGTCCTTGGACACAGTTTATGGCTCAATCCTTCACCTTTTGCAATAGGAGTGTCTATGGGTTTACAATCTTGCATACGAAATCGTTCAAGAACCTTATTTATATATGTTTCTTGAAAGAGATAACGATCTCTTCGAACGATCTCTTGAAATCTTAACTCCAAGAATGTATGCAGTCTCACCCAAATCCTTCATCTCAAAGTTGGAAGACAACCAACTCTTGACAGTATTAACAAACTCCATATTGTTTCCGGCAATTAGTATATCATCAACATATAATGATATGATCACAAATTGATCCTTGGATCTTTTGATATTTACACAATGATCCTCATCAATCATTGTAAAATCATATGCCATTATGGCATTATGAAAACGTATATACCATTGTCTTGACGACTGCTTAAGGCCATATATCGACCTCAAAAGTCGACATACCTTTTCTTCTTGGCCTTTCACTATGAAACCAGCAAGTTGTTCCATATATATTTCTTCTCTAATTCTCCATTGAGGAAAACAGTCTTTACATCCATTTGATGTAACTCAAGATCCATACTAGCCACTATTGCTAGAATAATGCGAATCGAGGTAAATCTCACTACAGGAGAAAATGTTTCTTCATAATCAATTCATTCATGTTGATTATATCCCTTCGCCACAAGGCGAGCCTTATGCCTTTCTATCGAGCCATCAGCTTTTCACTTTATTATGAGAACCCACTTGTTCCGAATAGCTTTGCGTCCTTTTGGAAGATCAACCAGTTCCCAAACTTGGTTTGACTTCATTGACTCCATTTCCTTTTCCATTGCATGAATCCATTTTTCCTTACTAGGGCAATTTAGAGCCTCATTAATATTTCTTGGCCCATCCTCATCTTGTGGAGCAATCATAAAAGTTTCCCCTTCAATGTCAAAACGCTGATGGGGAATACTTTGGCGACTTGTTCGCCGTATGGGAGATTGTGCATTTTGCACATCATTCCCCATTATGCTCCCACTAGGATTAGATAATGATGACGTCATCTCATCATGTGGTTGTAATTGAGAATGAGTTGAATTCAATTCATCACTTCTCATATTACTCCCACTTGGACGAAGTCCACTAATATCATTATCTTGATCCAAGGTTTCAAATAAGGAGTAATCTTCCCCTATTTCGCCCTTCTTAGGAAATTCATCCTCTAAGAATGTGACATCCCGTGATTCAAATTCAGTTATACTCCCACTTTCCTGCTCACCTATGAACACATACCCTTTCGAGTGTTCGGAGTATCTTATGAAAATACTCTTCTTTCCTCTGGGACCCAATTTCCCAAACTTGTGAGAGGACTCATGAGTATAGGCAGCACAACCCCATGGCTTAAGAAAACTTAAGTCCGGTTTTCTACCTGTCCATAACTCATATGGAGTGAAAGTAACTGATTTGGAAGGCACCCGGTTAAGTATATAGGCAGCAGTTAACAACGCATCACTCCAAAAAGTGATAGGTAAGTTAGCATGCGCCATCATGGACCTAACCATTTCCAGTAGGGTTCTGTTTCTTCTCTCCGCAACACCATTTTGTTGAGGAGTATATGGAATAGACAACTGTCTTTCTATTCCTTTTTCATCACATAATTTTCTGAACTCATCAGATAAATATTCTTGACCTCGATCGGATCTCAATGCTTTTATTTTCTTGTCTAATTGATTTTCTACCAAGTTCATATACCTTTTGAAACAACTTAATGCTTCAAATTTATGAGAAATCAAATAGACATATCCGAATCGAGTATAATCATCTATAAAAGTGATGAATAAACAGCCCCATGCCTTCCTCTCACATTCATTGGACCACGTATATGACATCGAATGGATTAAATGCGAGGAAATTAAGCTCTTTTACCTTTTCCAAATGGTTTCCTTGTCGTTTTCCCTACTAGGCAATGCTCACATATGGGCAAATCGACTTTTTCAATGTTGCCCAACAAGCCCTCTTTGGCTAGTCTATTCATACGTTGTTGGCCAATATGACCAAGTCTAGCATGCCACACATTCACATCATTATCATATGAATTAGGAGACGTGAGAAGAGAATAAGAAACATTTGCATTAACATAGTCAATATCTAATACAATGAAACCATCCAGAAAATAACCACAACAATAGTAGTTTGTATCCAAAAACAAATCCACACCTCTATTATGGAAGTTCATATTAAAACCTAGTTTAACCAACACTAAAACAGACACTAAATTCTGACGAATCTCCGGAGCATACAATACATCATGTAGGAACAAAGTGTGTCCACCACGCATGTTCAATTGGCAGGTGCCAATTCCTTTCACTTTAGCTCTGGAGTTGTTTCCCACATATATCCACTTAGTTCCAGGTTGGTACTCGTAGGAATTCCACAAAGGATTCTCTATCCTTCGCTACATGGTCTGTCGCTCCTGAATCTACAGTCCACAAATGATTAGATTCAGTCAAGAATACAGAACTCGACACAAAAGCAAAGTTTTGAAAAGTACAAGGGGTGTATACCTTCTCTGGCTCGCGACAATCGCGAGCATAGTGACCCTTCTTGTCACAATTGTAACACTTCACCTTTGTCAGCTTCTTCATTCGAGGACGCTTTCCTCTTTCATGTTGGTTAAACTTAGGTTTCTTCCCCGAAGGACCTGCTTCCTTGCCTTTCCTTTTATCAAACCAGTTAGGACGTTTGCGCTTGGAGCTCGAAGCTCCATGTGAGCTAGAACTAGCATGATAGATTTCAGCTTTCGGCTTAGCCGCCAAGAGGCGATCCTCTTCAAGCTCAAGATGACGCATTGCATCCTCAAAGGTTTTGATATTTTCATTATGAGTCAGGTGCACCTTCATATGCTCCCAACTCTGAGGCAAGGAACGAATCACTGCTTGCACTTGCTGCTCATCAGTCAGGACATGGCCAGCATCTTTCAGCTCATTTATCATGTTTGACATCTTTCTAAGATGTTGCTTCATGGTCTAACCATGAGGCTTCTTATAAGAGTCAAACCTAATAGTGAGCTGCCTCGCCCGGTCACCGAAGTATGACCAAATCTTACCGCAATGCTTCCCACATTTCCTTGGCATTCTCAAAACGCCTAAACTCTCGCATGACGTCATTTTTCATGCTGCTCAGCAACGTAATGCGAGCAAGAGAGTTCTTTCTTTTCCAGGCAGCAAATGCTTCCTTATCTCTCTTGTGTTGTGTGGTGTTTCCTTCTTCAGGTTTAACCATGGTCAGGTTAAGAGCTTCTAGTGCATCTTGCTCTTCCAGCACATATTGGATTTTCATGTGCCATATTTCATAGTTATCGCCATTGAGCTTTTCACCTTTGTTCAGCTCGGCAACTATGCTCTTTGTGGCTGAAGCCATTATCTGAACACATCAGACATATATGCACGAATTATTAATACCTATCATTTATGCATCCTTTTTGCACAGACCCATCATATTAATGAAAAATTTCAAGTAAGGTTTCAAAATCAAAAGGTCACTATGTTTCCAATCATCCTCCAAAAATCCTAACTTAAAACTATCATTAATATAATTGTCTTATGCAAAATAAATTCTATGAAGCTACAAAAACTCTATGAACTACCCACGAGTCAACACTAACAAATCAAATAATATTTGACATCCAATAGAATAATAATGCTTTCACATAATACAACTAACATATCAGTTGCTACATCAACAACAATCAGATAGTAAACATTAGATAAGACGTTCACAAAGCACACTTAACAAAGGCCAGCCAATACATCTAACACCAAGTCAGTACACGAACTGGGAAAGATCCTCTTTTGTTCAATTTCTTGATCTTTTCCCTTGTAACAATCCAGTAATAATCATCTATAAAATCCATCACAATTTCCTATATGAAGCGGCTCTGTTGACATCCCATATGCGATTCAACACTCCTTGCCATTCTGGTAGAAGGGTGTTCATGAAAATCGCACCATCTCGGATCGTGGCATAGGACGACCATTCCATATGACCTTTTGAATTTTCCCGTTGACTTCAAGGACGTGATCAATTAAGTCACCACTCTCCGATCGATGATCGCCGCTCGCCTATCAACTTAGAAAGCCTTTCCTTTTGTTCATCGGTAATTGCGCGAATAGGTGTGCGCAACCTAAGGGGGAGGCATTGTTCCTGCAACAAATGCAGAACAAATAACGGATCACATATAATCCACATAGACTTAATTGAAAAAAGAAACACATTCTTTTCCTCCTCCTTTTTTTTTTGGTCAACGGTCAACGGTCAAAGTCAACGGTCAACGGTCGTCAACGGTCAACGGTCAACGGTCGGGTTGCCGGGTCGGGCGGACCGGACGGACCGATCGGACCGGTCGGGCCGGTTGGGCCGGGTCGGACGGACCGACTGGCGCGTGCCTCACACGCGCCATCGACCGCGCACGCGCCTTCCCCAGCGAATCGGCGCGTGCCGGTTCATTCCGGCTGCTCGTGGGGGCGCGTCCGACGGCCGTTAGCGGCGTTCCGCCACTCGTCGCGATCGTCTCGATGGGCCCTTCCATCCTTCGCCATCAGAAATCGATTTCGAGTTACAAAAACTCTAAAAAATGGATGAACAGTGCTCGGGTGTCGGGATTTTTCGCCCCAATCGGTGTCGGCCGATTAATTTCGCGAAAAAAACAGTAAGAAATCATCCATAAACATGAAAGGGGTCGGGAAAACATGAACTAGGGCTCTGATACCAATGTTGGAATTGTTGGATTCCCAAAAACCGGATTCGACACTAAATCGAACCCCTAAAACGAATGCGGAAGACGAGCCTGGGAAATTTACATGTATCACCGATCCTAAAGCACACCACGGAATCGAGCGTACCTTGTTAGCCACAAATTAAACACCGACGCCGATATGAGGAAGAGAAAACGGTCCCGTTCGATCCGATGGCGCGAATTAGCCTTGAAGAGAAAATGTCGTCTTTTTCCTTACTGTTTTCTTTTGGAGCGTTTTTTAGGGAAATAGGAAGGAGGAACGTACGTAATAATGCCAAAAGGTACGTTCCTCCTTCTCTCTTCTCCCTTATATACTTCCGTTCGATCCGATGGCGCGAATTGGCCTTGAAGAGAAGATGGCGTCGCCTTGTCCTTACTGTTTTCTTTTGGAGCGTTTTTTAGGGAAACAGGAAGGAGGAACGTACGTAAAAATGCCAAAGGTACGTTCCTCCCTCTCTCTTCTCCCTTATATACGTCCCCTCCAAAAAAGAAACGTACCCTTTCATGATATCCCTCCATCCATGGGCCCTAATATTGTGGGCCGGGCTCTTAGGCCCAACATGGGCGGACGGGCCAACTTAGGCCCATCACATTAAATAAAACCATCAGCCATGGATGACAATGAGCAAGAAACAGTCCATGAAAGAGCTTGGTGTCATTGGAATTTCAATTTTGAATCTACAAGAAACAATTACTGTGCCCCATAAGCAACTACTTGCGTGTTCTAGGGCTCTTCACTTTGCGGACTAATGAAGTGTTCGAATCTCCCCACCCCCAATTTTCTGGACTGACCAGGTGGCAGCATCGGGGCTCCTCTACTGCTCAATGAGGCGGTGTATCCACCGCAACCGAACCAAGCCATGCCACCACGATAACTCTACCAGGCATGCGGCCAAGGCCCTTGACCTTAATACGTCCTGGTAATACGCCTCTACGGCGAATTCTATTTGCCAATTCATGATCAAACTTTGTACGAGTCATCTTCGAGTTTCCAAGGGCGAATCTATCAAACGAGTCATTCGTTATGTTGCCCGCAAAATCGATTATCGGCCTTCACCGCTCCACTAATAGATGAATTGATTGCTGGCATTTTCTGATAGTAAATGCCTGGTTGTCCTCGCACAAGGCAATTCATGACCGATTTAGATGCTTTTTCTGATGCTAATCTCCAGAGTTTCGTATCATAACAAACTACTTCACGTTCTAGCATAAACATCGGGAAAATTGTCCAAAAAGTCCTAAACCTATTACAGTTTTGCCAATTCAGTCCTAAATCTTTTAACTTTGCCAATTGAGTCCTAAACCTTTTCACTTCTTGTCGATTGAGTCCATCCGGCCAATTTTGGTTGGAAATGCGACTGGACGCGGCGGTGCCACATAGGATTGTCGCGCCGCGCGTAGACAATTTTTAATAATATTTTAATTTTTGTAATTTTTAAATTTTTTTGAATTTTTTTATATTTTCTGTTTTTTCCTTCTTCTTTTTTTCTTTTTGGCCTTTTCCGGTGGCCGGCCACGGTCACAGGTGATGGCCAGCCACGCCTGACCAACCTGGGCTGGCCTTGCTGCCACAGGCGAGGCCCAACCGGGCAACGGTGATGCCGAGCGAGGCCGCCCGGGCCCCAATGAGGGTCAGCCTTGCCGATCTCGGCGAGGGAGCCCTCGCCAGGCTCGCCTCGCCCAAGTGAGCGTCGGCCTCGCCCATACCAAATCTCGGCAAGGCCGGCCTCGCCCGGCCGGGTGGGCGTTGACTGTGGCCGATGGCAGCCGTCGCTTGCCCGGCCAAGGGCGAGGCCGACGCCGCCCGGGCAAGGGCTCCCTCGCCAAATCTGGCGAGGCGGCCCTCGCCGGGGGCCAGGCGACCTCACCCCGCATCACCGTTGCACGCCGGGCCTCGCTTGTGGTGGGTGAGGCCGTCGGCTGGCTATGACCGGTGGCCGGCCATCGCCTATGGCCAATGGCGGGCCACCTGGAAAGGCCAAAAAAAAAAAACAGAAAATATTAAAAAATCAAAAATATTAAAAAATATTAAAATATTATTAAAAATTGTCCACGCGTCGCCAGCAGTCTATGTGACACCGCCAAAGCATCCACGTCAGCATTTTCGGCCAAAATTAGCTGGATAGACTCAATCGACAAGAAGTGAAAAGGTTTAGGACTCAATTGGCAAAGTTAAAAAGTTTAGAACTGAATTGGCGAAATTGCAATAAGTTTAGGACTTTTTGGACAATTTTCCCCATAAACATCGAATACCGTGTCCTTGTGCACGGTTGCAAAATTCAGCGTGAATTCAAAATACAACGTGAGGTATTGGTATCGGTATTTTGTTGCCACTCTCCTATAACATGTCAACTCCTATGTAATATGTTGCTTATCCTCTTTACCATGCTCATATCAAAATTGGCCAGATAGACTCAATTGACAAAAAGTGAAAAGGTTTACGATTCAATTGGTAAAATTGAAAGACAAGGGCACTAGAAATTAGGGTTGAGCATTGTCCAGGTTACTGGTGTTGGTCCTCAATTTTTGGGACCGAGGACCGACCCTTTTGATCTTGGAACCGAGGACCGGACCGACCCAGTGGGTTCGGTCCGGTTCTTTGGGTTGGTCCGATTCGGGGTCAACCCGAGACCGACCGATAATTTTTATTTCATTTTTTGTACTCCTTGAAAAAGCGATTAAGGACTAGACCAACCCAATGAGTTCAGTCCGATTCCAAGGTCAACCCAAGACCAACCAATAATTTTTTATTTCATTTTTTGTACTCCTTAAAAGGGCAACCGAGGACCAAACCAACCAAATAGGTTCGATGATAAGCGAGGTCAACTAAGAAAGGCAAGCGGTGAGGGTCGAGTGGGGTGAACGTCGAACAAAGTGAGCATCAAGTGTTGAGTAGGGAGCAAGCCAAGCGAACATTGAGCGGCGAGCTGCACGAGTGACCCAAAGCGAGCAAGGCGGGTTAAGTGGCGAGTGGAGAAGTTTTTTTTTTTTTTTTGGCAAATTAAAGACTAAGAGAACAAATAAGACAGAAGAGAACGAGTATTAAAGGAGGAAGCCGTAAAGAGCTGTTTATGCCCTTTTGGACGCCGTGAGAATTTCTTACAAAAACATTTTACTTCGTCATAAATTATGACTATTAACATCGTAAAAGGTATTAAAATTTAAGTTATTAAAGAACAATGTAAAATTACTTGAACTCCTCACTAAAGAGTTATTCAATGTTGTTGACACCGTTCATTTTAAGATTTTCTCTATATAAAAAAATTATAAATAATATTATATATAATCGAGTTGGTCCAAGTTGGACCACCCCGAATTCCCAAGGCGAGGACTAACTTGTATAATAATACGGGTCCAGAAACCTAGGACCAAGGATCAACTTGAGTCTCCTTGGGAACTGGACTAGGATCAGCGAGTTGGGCCGATCCAAGGTCGGTCCAAGATTGACCATGAACGATGCTCACTCCTACTAGAAATACCAAAAATTATGTACAACGCTCACTTTAGTTCAAAAGTTTTTTTTTTTTTTTTTTCGGATTACTTAAATGACACTTTAAAAAAAAACGATCACTTATGTGTTAACTCCGATCTTGGTAGTTAGAAATCTGATGTGACCATATTTTATTAATTTCTCAATCCTATGTGGCTCACTAGCGTATTCAGTCAGCATATAATTTTAAATGTAAGAGTGATCATTTCAATGACAATTGTTGATGAAAAATAATCACTTTAGTGACTATCTCAATTAAAAAAAATAATCACTTTAGTGACAAGAGAATGTAACCTCCAATAAAAATTTTAATTATAAAAGACACATAATTTCTCTCTTCAAAATTTCTCATTGGAGGTACTTAAGTGAATGTCATACACAACTTTTAACACTTCTAATATCCTCCTTCCGTAAAATTGAAGAGTTTATAACTTAATTAATAAAAAATACAATAGATTTAGAATTTTTTGGACAACTTCCTCCTTTTGTGTGGTGAAGAAGCAGCCCAAGAGAGAAAATGATTGAAGCCCAAATTCATATAAAAATCAATTCATCCGTAACTAAGAGAGCAAAAGCAAAAACAGAAAGCTCTAAAATGACAAACCTTCACCGTCGCGAAAATTCTCTGGAACGACGATTATTCTTCCTGGAGTCCCAGAGATCATTGGCCACCGATTGTTCTCGTCGTCCTCAGCGACTTTCTTCCTGCTAGCGCCTCCGGACACAGTTCACAGGCGTCGATGAGGTAATTGTCCATTTTCACGGCTGT
Source organism: Eucalyptus grandis (assembly GCF_016545825.1). NCBI lineage: Eukaryota > Viridiplantae > Streptophyta > Magnoliopsida > Myrtales > Myrtaceae > Eucalyptus > Eucalyptus grandis. The sequence goes on from NW_024096445.1 coordinate 98,928, forward strand.
TCATCAAAGCTTTGGTGGATCTCTTGGTTTTCAATTTCTTTTGTCGGGATTGTGAAGTAGCTCGGTTCCTCTTTTATATTCCTTCGTCGGTGCTGTCTTTCATCGCTGGTGGACATCGAAGCTTCATTCATCGACCTGCTTCATTACTCAGGGAATCTCTTCTCTTTCTTGCTCTGCTCTAATGAGGTCTCAAGATCGACACGAATAGATGAACTCGTGTGAAAATCACATGTGATTGAAAATGTTTTGTGATGATCTAATCTGATTGCAAGGCTGATGTATCGTGTCCAGATTAGAAAAACTGCATTCATTTCAAATTAGAGATTCGTACTCAACGTGTGTGCCACCTGTTCAATAAAATGTCCTTGAAGTGCATTTGCTAAATAGCATTTTCTTTAGTTGAATCATAAGATAATTGGCTGATTCGCAGTCAGTGAGCATGATTTCCCCCGAAACACTCCTCGGTCACCAAAACCCTCACTTTCTAGTCTGTCTCGTTTGTGACAAAGAATCGAATATGTGCGCAACACTGAGAATCTGAAGTTTAGCTTGATGATCTCTAACGTTTTTGTAACAGTACAGATCTTAGATAGAAAATGGCTTTCAGTCTGTGATTAAATTCAAATGTTCTTGATGCACAAAACTGTTTGTTGAGATGCTCCTCAAAGACAGCTGCGAATTAGCTCATATTTTTACTGATTTAAGGACATTTCTATGTAGATTATTCATCTGGTTAACACAGACTTGATTCCATTCTTATTTTTTCATGGTTGAAATTGAAATCTAAACATTTCATTTTCCCTCTCTCATGCTTCTCGGATGTTGCTGTGCCTGCTGCGTTGGTTGTTTCTTTGGCGATTGCCACTGAGAAATGGTGTGGAGTCAACCCTATTTGTAGGATGTCCATACATCAAGATGTGTTTTTCATCTATATCCCTGATTTGTGGCTATGAATGGCGAACGGCTAGTAATGAAAACGGAGGAGTTGTTCAATGACTGGAGCTGTTTAGTAGAAGAGTGAATGACGGTGGTGTTCAGTAGAGATTGATGGAGGAGAAGCAGGGATGGCATCTGTTGTTGGTTGATATAGACAAGTGAATGCAATGCTTGATAATGGAACTCCTGTGATAGACAATAAAAATATGGTTTTGTGTGTTCTCGGTCTATTAAGAGGAAGATAGTGGACGACGTCCGACGGTGCCACCGGGCACAGTCGGGTGGTGTGACCCCGTAAGGGGGCTCAGGCAGATCCTTGGTCATCAAAAAAAAAAAAAAAAAAGGAAGATAGTGGGTTTAGAAAGTAGATATTAAAAGGAAAATAACAAAAATAGTAGTGCATTGGGAATGTTTTGGAGCGTTCGATGGTGAAGTGCAGTTTAGCCTGTGGGCCTGTGCTGGTTTAGGTGAATTTCTGCTGAAATTCGAAGGTTGTAGTGTGTGGGCTTGATAAGAAACAAGCCCGGGAACAATGAGCTTGGTGAGGAAAACGAATGGTTCCAAAAAGAGAGGAAATAAGGAATAATATGAAAATGGGCTTTGAAAGTTTAGATGTTAAAAAGGTGGCTTTGTATAAAAGCCAATCGTGTCTTTTAGCCCTGATTTGTGAAGCCATGTTGGACCATATTCGGATTGGGCTCAACAGCCCAGCCTCGAGTCCCCATTTTCTAGAAATAAAAAATAAAAAATCCGAAAAATAAAAATTGGAAAATTGGTTAGAACAATTGGCCTAGTTTAGTTTCAATTAGATTTTCTCTAGTTTAGTTTCAATTAGAGTTGATCTTTTAGACAAAAATTGGATTTCATTTGATTATAGCTCAAAGGGGTTGCCATCCTCAAGCTTAATAACGAGGTCATATTATATTTTACTCATTTTTCGTTACTTTCCTAAATCAGATAGTGATTCTTTTATATTGTTTTTCTATGTTGTGATTTGCTTGATTTAACTTATGGATAGGTTACTTTTTAGGATCATAATAAACACCAATAAAAACATTGCTTGAACACCTAGCGAACAAAAACTTTAGGACATGTAATCTTATAAAAAGACTGCCTAGACACCTTAGTTAACAAATAATCAAGTTCATGTATCGAAAGGGCACTAGTTTGATGAGTATAAGTAAGTCATCGACTCTATATCTCTCATTATGTAGAAAGTAAAGTATATTCACATATCTCACTTAGATTCTAGCTAACATCAGTAGGTGATAACTCTATAAAAATAGAGTTATTTTACCTATTTTAGGCAACAATTAATGCAATGTCTATGAGAAAATATTTGGATTTCCTTCAGATTATTCGAATTTTCCTTATTTATGCAGAATAATGATATATGGAGAAAATAAGGAAAAGAATGGCAAACTAAGGAATTCAAATAAAAAAAACAATGGAAGATGGATATCAAATTAGGAATCTTTGATTTTGTTCCCTAATGTTATCTGCAAGCGTTGGGAAATAAATATCTTGGATATATCCTATAAATAGGAGAACAAGTAGCTAGGTTTTGGGGGTTAGACCGTTTTTCATTGTTTTGAGAGTTTTTAAAGTATTTTGAAGAGAAAACAAAAGTGGTAACAGAATTCTTATTCTTTGATTCAAGATGCTAGGTTTGATTTATATTTTTATTTTTTATTCTACTATGTTCTAATTTTCTTTTGTTAGGGCTACAATGTAGCCTAACCATGATAATGTGAATTTCATGATTTTTATGTTTTGCAATTGATTTGAACATGTGAGTTATATATTTTTGTGCATAATGCTTTTTAGTGACTGGCCACCATTTGAATGATCTCGATATGCATATTTGAGGCGAGAAGCGAGAATATGCAATTGCTCATTATAATATATAACAATGAATTATGGATAGAGATATAGCACTTTATTTGTGTAGCTTTCGGCTATAAGGTGATCCAAAAGACTCATTGTAAACTGGGAATATTCATAGTTTTCAATGCATTTATATTTATTTTAATTCACATAGAGATATATTAGATTAATAAACTGAGTAGGTTTGCTATATCTAGAAATAGGATAGTAAATAGATTAGGAAATTCCGCTATCACATATTTGATATCGTTCTTGTATTCACAACAATCTGAAATTCATATGTAGTGGTTATGGTGAAATCGGATGCTCTAACATATTTATCCGATTGATTTACTGCATTTAGTCTCCAAATTTCATTTTTAATTTATTCTCAAATATATTTTGATCTGTTAGATAAATTTTAGAATTAGTCTATTTTAATATTTAATTAGTTTATTAATCATCGATCTTCGTGGGACGATACTTTTTCTTATCATTATATTACTTGTTCAACACGTTCACTTGCGTTTAGAATTTTACGAACAAGTTTTTGGCACCGTTGTCGAGGATCAAACCCGGGTCTCCCGCGTGACAGGCAGGGCTAATGGTAACTCCTCATATAAAATGCTCATAGAGTTAATTAAAACTAAATTTGAATACTCCAACAATGCATTGTGCGAGGTAAGGGTTTGAGAGAGCGCGCTCATAAATTTGGATCATCTTATGGGTAATCCTCTAAACCCCTCCAAATGTCCTTGACTCTTTGGTCATTTAATGAGTTTTGGGAGACTCGTGAAACTCCTATGCCTCATTTGATTTCTAACTGATCCTAATAAGATAGTGCCATTCCCAATTCACATAAAACTTTTAGGATTAATTAGAACTTAAAATAAACCCTGTTGACACCTAAATTTTGGCGACCTGTTTAGTCATTTATCGCATTAAAAAATTAGGGATTGATTTTAACCCCTAAAAATAATTAATTAATTAATTAATTGCATAGCATGTAGTTTTAAACACATTTATTTTTAATTTGCATTTACGGTGGGCCGGTGATAAATGGGTTCGGATTGATGGTTCAGAACTTTAATTTGATGAGTTGGGCTAAGCCCATGAAGGGAGTAAATCGGCCCAAGCTCGTATCCTCGGGGAAATTTTACGGATTTATCTTTGTGAGATTTCAATTCAAAAGCAAATATTGCGTTTGGAAAAGCAAATATTGTGTTTGGAAAAGAAATCTTTATGGATATGGTTTTGGAAAATTAAAAACCATAATCCGTGACTTATAAATAGATTAATACACGTAGGGTTTTGGTGGAGGAGGGAAACACAGATTGATACATACGGCCACAAAAAAAAAAAAAATTCTCGCGTTCTCCACGGTGAGGGTCGGCAAATCAGAAATCTGGAAGCATATTGAGAGAAAACACATTGAGAAGAGAGAGAGGAGCCTCATGGCCGAATACCCTCGGCTGTGCGACCCTTGCGTCCGAGACTTCCCCGATGTTGGTGCTGCCTCCCAGCCTTGACCAGCTTGCTGTCTTGACCAAGCCGCCTGATGCTCTTCCGTGAGCCACCTACAACGACGATCGACGCTGCCACTTCCTCCTCCGGCAACAACTTAGCACTTGCACTGTGAGGCGACAAAGCATCTAGTTACCGCAACAACGATGAGTTGATGAAGCTACTACACTTCGACGAGGTCACATGCACCGAGCCGTGATGCAACTCGACGGCCTAGTTGTGTCACCGATCCACCTGTTGCTCAGAGACTGCACCACGATGACAATATATTACCGCCATCGCTATACTTTACCAAGCTGCAGAATTGTATTTTTTATTTTCTTTTGCAGGTGAGTGACGCCGAGCACACCCACGGGCGAGAATCACCAAGCCAGTCCCACCAAACCTAGAGTCCACGGTTAAAAGGGCTGTTGAAATTTTGGTGAAATAAGTAAAAGAGGGGAATTTGTCTTCTTTTGATTGTTGTCCAGAAGTTATAATACGAAAGATAGTCAAAGTTGCCTCACTGCGGAATTGCCCCGACGTCTTCGTGCCGAACCTAAAGTTCACGGTCAAAAGAATTACTAGATTGAATAATTCTAAGTGGTGGATCTATCTTCATTTGCATGTTGTTCAGATTGGACAATAACACGTGTGGTTTTTTGTGATTTTATTTCATGCATTCAAAAGGATCTTCCTTGACCAGATGAACGTGAGCAGCTCGGCATCGCTGTGTTCTGTTTCGCAGGTCCTCAGAAGCTCGTCTTCGATCACTAATCCAAGCTAAAGCCAACGTGGATCTGCGAGTCTCGCTGAGAAGCACCTCAGGTCAAACTCTTCCATGGCCCCACGTTTGGTTATGACAATCGCGAAGGTCACGAGTTCGAGCCACCGCTGAACCAATTTCGACACTCTAAGCCCCAACAATTCCAAGCGAGATCTTGGCCCAGCGTGTCTTTTGCAAGCCTTTCCAGCGAGTTTCCCACGACGAGTAACCTTGGTCGAGCCACATCAAGCTGCAGTAACATGTCTGGTTCCATACAACCGAGACCGATCCTGCAAAGTTCTATTCTTTATTTTTACTGCAGATTTTTTGGCATGGTTTCATCACCCATTACACGTAGAAGAGGCCACTTTTTTATTTCTTTCGATGTATAGAAGTGGCCTAAGAGGGTTGCTCGGTCAAAGTCTTCAGTGGAGGCATCCCACATTGACCTTCTTTTGGGAACAGACGAAAAGCAGGAATTAACAAGGCATTCTTTATCATATTTCATGCTGGCGTTCCTTTAATATTATTAGTTGTGGAGTCCCTGGCGAGTTCATCAACTCGCTGTTGACCTGCCATGCTGAGCCGTGAAGCCTCAACGTGAGCTGCTCCGACACCATCCTTTGGCCCGACGTCAAGACAAGCTGCATCCCGTTGAGCTCATCCCCGAACCAAGCATCCCATGAAATTTCTGTTTTGTAGGTTTGTCGATCGTAAGCACCACCGAGAGACCCATTGGTCAGCATCATTATGAACCACCACGTGACCAGCCTGCTCCAAGAGCCTTAGCCATGTTCAGTCAAGTTCCCCTGCAAGCCGTCCATTGACAAATTCGAATTTGGAATGTTTTGGGCAATTAGGTAAAAAAAAAAAAAATCTCATCTTAATTTGAATTAAACATCATATTGCCTAGATTGATGAGATTGATATCTAATTTAAGAGGTATAAAATTCATTGGGATACATTTCATGATTCACAACCGCGCCTGGGTTTTTTATTCCATCTATAAGGCTTTAGATGGAGTAATTAATCAAGCGGGAATAAAATTGATGTTTTGATCTTTAAGACTTAAGATCAATTCATCAATTTTATTAGCGAGATATTATTCCTTAATCTGAATAATATATGATATCTTTGATGATTCTGAATGGCTTGGTGCTTGTCTCGTCTTGATTGTTTTATTCATCTTGAAATATGTTTGAGCTAGATTAGGTTCAAATTAGAATGTTGCATGCTTTAGGGTTATTTGCATATTTAGACTAAGCATTTTATTTATCATAAATTTTCGAAATAAAAAACATAAATTTAGGATATTAGATTTTTGTTCCATTAGCTTAAATTGCATGTTTAATTTCTTAATTTCGAAATTAATAAAAAAACAACAACAAAAAATCATCATGCATATGTCATGAAGAATTAGGCATCATTTTACGTCATTGCACATTAGGGTAAAATTGCATATTTCATTTTAAGTTTAGATTGATTGATAGACTGCATCTTAGGTTAGAGATTACTAAGTTAAGATAATATCTTGGTTTAAATTAGGGTTTACCCTGACCTAATCCTTAATATAAGTTGGATAGAATCTTAATCTAGCTAGATAATTTTCACATTTTTCTAATTTCGAATTTCATAAAAAAAATACAAAAGATGTCTTAGAATAAATTAATTCCATTCTTAGGATAGATTGCATATTTATTAAGAAAACACAAAAATATTATGTTCATATCATTTAGAATAATTTCATGGAAGTGCATGTCATTTGGTGATTGTTGCTAGATCCATTTAATTAGAAATTGTGTGTCATTAGAATTAGCTCATTTAGTTATATTGCATTGCATAAAGCATATTCTCATTAATTAAATGAAAACAAAAAAAATTGTGTGTTAATTAGAAATCATATATAAGGTTGTTGATGTGAATTCTGATCTAACATTGCAGATGCTTTCGTTGCTTTGAGTAAGTTTTTGCAATTTATTCAGTACTTTCTTGGGTGTTAAATTGGTGGTTTGCGCACCCGCATGATCACATCACATGTTAAGGAAATAGATTTAAAATTAATCCAAGCTGCCTACAAAAATATTTTTGAAAATAAAAAGAAATTGTATCGAAAGGGTATTAGAGAAGTCCAGTGTAACCAAGTCCCTGTACCCAAAGTCTCTAGTTCGTAGGAGTAAAATAATTTCCATTATTTTACTTAGGCGTCTAATCGACCTACCATAAATTGATTAGTGGCGACTCCTAGATAAAATCCACTTAGCATGTTAAAAACTTGAACTTAAGCTGCGAATTGGTATGGACTTGTGAGAGTCTGAGCTAAGTTAGACTTAGTAATTCATTAGCCTAATTCTAGGTGGTGCACCCGGAATTTAGGTCGCGACAAACCCGAACATCGTGCGAGATATAGGCTTGGAAGAGCCTACATCCATTGGCTTGCATCATGGGCATTACCTCTAAACCCACCTCCCTGATGGCATTGAGAAGGGTTGTGACACCAGGTACCTTATGATGCAATTTTCCTATTTTGCATCGCAATTGTTTCACTATGTCCCTTACAAATTCTTTATATGACAGCTTACTTGCTCGAACAATAAGAATAGTGACATTTTCATTAATATATTCCCACTCATAGCCAATAACAAATAACTTAACGAGACTGAAAAGAAAAAAAAAAGAATTAAGTTCTATCACAGGGATCACAAGACAGACGGCAACTCCCCACAACCGCACGATTTTGAATAAACGATATTTTGGGGTGCTGATCAGTGGACGCAAAAACAAAATAGTAGCTCACCAAGTACAATAAATCAAACCTTAATTTTGGCCCTCCAAGCTGTCTTCTTTTTTCGCGCCTTTAGTTTCTGTCAACCACGCGAAATTGAATAAGGAATCTCTGATTTTGTCAGTCGGTGGGACGTAAAACAACAAATGTAGCTCGCAAAACTCGACAAGTCACTGATATTTCGAGTCTGTCGCCAGTAATTCTAGGATTATTATATGAAAATGATGGTCCCCGCCATGTGACAGCTCGATCATTATGAAATTGCCAGGTAATGAGGTTATTTCTTGGTCAGTGCATCAAACTTCTCCAATCTGACCATCATCTTAAGGAATGACGCTCTCCGGCATCTGGACCTTTTTGCACCAGCGTTTGTTAGCTGAAACTTATATAATGTCTCCTTCTGTTTTATTATCGGTTTAAGATAGCTTGTGGATTGTCGCTGAGGTTTTTAATGTTCTCAAGTCAATAGGTGAGCTTTGGGGGTGGACTTAGCAAAGGTCTGGGCTGGTTTTGAGTTTTGTTAGTCAGTTTAATTTGTTTGGTTGGGCTTGTTTTAATAAGCCCAATCTTATCCTTGGCCCACGTCTTGGAGTCCAACTTAATCTTACATGCAAACTGGGCTCAAGGGGCCCAGCCCGAGTCCCTATTTTCCAGAATAATAAAATCGAAAATTAAAAAAATTAAAAAATCGAAAACTTACAAAAATAATAATAATAAGAAAATAGTATAGAAGCAGGTTTTGATT